>NW_027649872.1:442500-494519 GCF_965287045.1 Carcharhinus amblyrhynchos
GGAGGGGGGGTGCGGGATGGTCAGGGGTCAGTGCCTTGGCGAATTGGAAAGCCCAGTCTAAAGAGCTGGTCAGTGATTTTGTCAGTAACCAGCACTCCGATCTTTAGACTCTAAGGGAGATCTAACGGGCATTTGTCCCTTAGGGACAAATGAGAGGAATTGGCCATGCTAAATTGTCCCTGAGTGTCCAAAGATGTGTAGGTTGGGGATATTGGCACAGGATAGTGAGGGAGGAATGTGACGGTCACAGTGTGACAGAACGGGGAAGGAAACTAAAATATCCCACTGGGAGAAAGCCCAGAGTTTTAAACAAGTGTCAGACAAATCGAGCCTAAATGTACTTTACCCGGACCGGCTGTCCTGTCCCCGGGGCTGGTGGGGAGGACAGGAGAATCCGGATACTTGTCCACAACTGGCTTTGAGAGATCTCACTCATTGAAAGTGTAGAATGTGTGGCAGGGTCTAGAGGCAGGAAATAAGCAACAGGACTCCAAGATCAAAGAGAATCTTTAATATATAAACTTAAACAGAAAAAAAAACACACGCAGTAACGAGCGAACAGATACACGGAGCGAATAAGATATGGTAAATGCACAAACTCCTGCTCCAAGTGTTGGTGACACTGATGCTCACACTCTGTGACCCGCCAGACACACCTTGACGATCGTGTGGCATCTATTCTGTCGCTGGGATTCTCGTCCCGTTAAACAGAAGCTCCTGGGTCTGATCCATCTAGATGGAGGACACACTGGGGAACAGAGGGATACAGAGAGAGGACACACTGGGGAACAGAGGGATACAGAGAGAGGACACACTGGGGAACAGAGGGATACAGAGAGAGGACACACTGGGGAACAGAGGGATACAGAGAGAGGACACACTGGGGAACAGAGGGATACAGAGAGAGGACACACTGGGGAACAGAGGGATACAGAGAGAGGACACACTGGGGAACAGAGGGATACAGAGAGAGGACACACTGGGGAACAGAGGGATACAGAGAGAGGACACACTGGGGAACAGAGGGATACAGAGAGAGGACACACTGGGGAATATATGGACTGTGGCGGGGTTGAGGTTAAGGATGGAGGGGGTGGGGATCTTTACACAATCCTGACTCTCTCGTTCTGTGTCCCAGTCTCACTTCAGGGACAATATTTCTTGAAGTCAGCTGCCCCGATGCAGGAGAGAGTCGGTTTCTCACAGATAAAAGGGAACTGCAAGGAACAGGGGACATCATTCCAGCCAAACTGATTGGAATTGCGATCTTTTCCAATTGTGCCACAGTTTTCATCACCATCCGCATTATCCGGTTGGTTCTCCCACCACTGAGGAGAACTTGGGAATGTGAAAGAAAAAAGTCCATTAAAATCACTTCAGAATTAGGAAAATATTCCCATAGCCCTGTATCAATCCCCAAACGAATCCCACTGTCCCACTCTCTCCCCATATCCCTGTATCAATCCCCAAACTAATCCCACTCTCCCACTCTCTCCCCATAGCCCTGTATCAATCCCAAACTAATCCCACTGTCCCACTCTCTCCCCATAGCCCTGTATCAATCCCCAAACTAATCCCACTGTCCCACTCTCTCCCCATAGCCCTGTATCAATCCCCAAACTAATCCCACTGTCCCACTCTCTCCCCATAGCCCTGTATCAATCCCCAAACTAATCCCACTGTCCCACTCTCTCCCCATAGCCCTGTATCAATCCCAAACTAATCCCACTGTCCCGCTCTCTCCCCGTAGCCCTGTCTCAATTCCAAACTAATCCCACTGTCCCACTCTCTCCTCATAGCCCTGTATCAATCCCAAACTAGTCCCACTGTCCCACTCTCTCCCCATAGCCCTGTATCAATCCCAAACTAATCCCACTGCCCCACTCTCTCCCCATAGCCCTGTATCAATCCCCAAACTAATCCCACTGTCCCACTCTCTCCCCATGGCCCTGTATCAATCCCAAACTAATCCCACTGCCCCACTCTCTCCCCATAGCCCTGCATCAATCCCCAAACTAATCTCACTGTCCCACTCTCTCCCCATAGCCCTGCATCAATCCCCAAACTAATCTCACTGTCCCACTCTCTCCCCATAGCCCTGTATCAATCCCCAAACTAATCCCACTGCCCCACTCTCTCCCCATAGCCCTGTATCAATCCCCAAACTAATCCCACTGTCCCACTCTCTCCCCATAGCCCTGCATCAATCCCCAAACTAATCTCACTGTCCCACTCTCTCCCCATAGCCCTGCATCAATCCCCAAACTAATCTCACTGTCCCACTCTCTCCCCATAGCCCTGTATCAATCCCCAAACTAATCCCACTGCCCCACTCTCTCCCCATAGCCCTGTATCAATCCCCAAATTAATCCCACTGTCCCACTCTCTCCCCATAGCCCTGTATCAATCCCAAACTAATCCCACTGTCGCACTCTCTCCCCATAGCCCTGTATCAATCGCCAAACTAATCCCACTGCCCCACTCTCTCCCCATAGCCCTGTATCAATCCCCAAATTAATCCCACTGTCCCACTCTCTCCCCATAGCCCTGTATCAATCCCAAACTAATCCCACTGCCCCACTCTTTCCCCATAGCCCTGTATCAATCCCCAAACTAATCCCGTTGTCCCACTCTCTCCCCATAGCCCTGTATCAATCCCCAAGCTAATCCCACTGTCCCACTCTATCCGGGTGCGATGTTGGAACGCACCTCACTGGGGTCCCATCCACCCATTTCCAGTTTCCTTCATTCCCTCGATCTGTGAGTCCAATAAAATATTGGTCACTCTTGTCCAGCATGGATTGGATCAGAAAATTCTGCAGAAGAAACAGGTTTGTGGAGTTAGTGACACTCTCAACTCACACACACAGCTCTTAATCTCTGTGTATACTCTATATCTAACCCCGTGCTGTCCCTGTCCTGGGAGTGTTTGATGGGGACAGTGTAGAGGGAGCTTTACTCTGTATCTAACCCCGTGCTGTACCTGTCCTGGGAGTGTTTGATGGGGGGACAGGCTAGAGGGAGCTTTACTCTGTATCTAACCCCGTGCTGTCCCTGTCCTGGGAGTGTTTGACGGGGGGACAGTGTAGAGGGAGCTTTACTCTGTATCTAACCCCGTGCTGTACCTGTCCTGGGAGTGTTTGATGGGGGACAGTGTAGAGGGAGCTTTAGACTATATCTAACCCCATGCTGTACCTGTCCTGGGAGTGTATGATGGAGGACAGTGTAGAGGGAGCTTTACTCTGTATCTAACCCCGTGCTGTACCTGTCCTGGGAGTGTTTGATGGGGGACAGTGTAGAGGGAGCTTTACTCTGTATCTAACCCCGTGCTGTACCTGTCCTGGGAGTGTTTGATGGGGGGACAGTGTAGAGGGAGCTTTAGACTATATCTAACCCCATGCTGTACCTGTCCTGGCAGTGTATGATGGAGGACAGTGTAGAGGGAGCTTTACTCTGTATCCAACCCCGTGCTGTACCTGTCCTGGGAGTGTTTGATGGGGACAGTACAGGGGGATATTTTCTCTCTAACACATTCTGACAGATGTTGCCAGCATTCTGACCTGTTCCTGTTTTGTGTTGATGATGAGGAGATGTGAGTTTTGGGATTTACATTCTCGCTTTGCCGAATCCCAGTCTTTTCGTTGTGTGGAGAATCTGTAGCAGCTTTTATCGTGCAGTTTCCAGCCGTTCGGACAGAGAGACTCTGAGGAATAATAAAGAATTAAATCGGAGGAATCCATTCGGATATCAGGGACAGGAGGAGGCCATTCAGTCCCTCTCCGGTCTGTTACACACTGTTATACATTTTAAAATCTGGTGCAGAATGAGTGATCATAGACAATTTGATGGAGATGCTATTTGGCTGGGAATTTACCCCGCACTTTTACACTCAGTTTGAAATTTGATGCAGTGCGGAGAGCAGCTCCTCAATAAAATCTGTCTTGTGTTACTTTGAATACACGCGGGCAAAACCGTTTCTTATTAGAACAAAGAAAATTACAGCACAGGAACAGGACCTTTCAGGGGCAGGAAGAGGAGGAGGCCATTCAGCCCCTCTCTCTAGAGCCTCTGAGACAGGAACAGAGGGAGGCCATTCAGCCCCTCTCGATTCCTTCTCTTTCTGTCAGAATTCCAATGACTATGAACTGACCGGAGCAGTTTCGGACGTAAGGACAGAGAAAGCGGATAGTCCTCTGATGCTGAACAAGCTCCTCATGGCAACGTCGGAGATCCCTCTTCACCACTAGAAAGAGAATCAGAGAAAAACCTGAGACACAGAGAGTTACAGTGAGGGGTGTGGGATATATCAGAGTGTTACAGTGAGGGGTGTGGGATATATCAGAGTGTTACAGTGAGGGGTGTGGGATATATCAGAGTGTTACAGTGAGGGGTGTGGGGTATATCAGAGTGTTACAGTGAGGGGTGTGGGATATATCAGAGTGTTACAGTGAGGGGGGTGGGATATATCAGAGTGTTACACTGAGGGGTGTGGGATATATCAGTGTTACAGTGAGGGGTGTGGGGTATATCAGAGTGTTACAGTGAGGGGTGTGGGATATATCAGAGTGTTACAGTGAGGGGTGTGGGATATATCAGAGTGTTACAGTGAGGGGTGTGGGATATATCAGAATGTTACAGTGAGGGGTGTGGGATATATCGGAGTGTTACAGTGGGGGGTGTGGGATATATCAGAGTGTTACAGTGAGGGGCATGGGATATATCGGAGTGTTGCAGGGAGGGGTGTGGGGTATATCAGAGTGTTACAGTGAGGGGTGTGGGATATATCAGAGTGTTACAGTGAGGGGTGTGGGATATATCAGAGTGTTACAGTGAGGGGTGTGGGATATATCAGAGTGTTACAGTGAGGGGTGTGGGATATATCAGAGTGTTACAGTGAGGGGGGTGGGATATATCAGAGTGTTACAGTGAGGGGTGTGGGATATATCAGAGTGTTACAGTGAGGGGTGTGGGATATATCAGAGTGTTACAGTGAGGGGTGTGGGATATATCAGAGTGTTACAGTGAGGGGTGTGGGATATACCAGAGTGTTACAGTGAGGGGTGTGGGATATATCAGAGTGTTACAGTGAGGGGTGTGGGATATATCAGAGTGTTACAGTGAGGGGTGTGCGATATATTAGAGTGTTACAGTGAGGGGTGTGGGATATATCAGAGTGTTACAGTGAGGGGTCTGGGATATATCAGAGTGTTACAGTGAGGGGTGTGGGGTATATCAGAGTGTTACAGTGAGGGGTGTGGGATATATCAGAGTGTTACAGTGAGGGGTGTGGGGTATATCAGAGTGTTACAGTGAGGGGTGTGGGATATATCAGAGTGTTACAGTGAGGGGTGTGGGATATATCAGATTGTTACAGTGAGGGGTGTGGGATATATCAGAGTGTTACAGTGAGGGGTGTGGGGTATATCAGAGTGTTACAGTGAGGGGTGTGGGATATATCAGAGTGTTACAAGATGTTATTTATTGATGTACCATATACGGTGAGTCCGATGGTTATTGCGAAAAGCGAGATTATGATGAGGATTGCGACCAATCCGAGACATCTGGATTTTTTTGAGTTGGTTCCTCCAGCTGTTTCCTGTTTGTTTTGATCTGGAACAGAGAAGTTTCGATGTTCAGGAATCTTGTGTAACGTTACAGAACAGGCAGTTGTGACATCTTCCCTCTCTCAGAGAGGTAAACAGCTACGCACGTCACCCGTTTAACTCCCTCCTTACACACCCCCTTTACAGGAGGATTATCCATGAGAATTTAACACCGTCTCACACAGGGAGATATTAAATACACAGGTCTAAAAACTCAATCACACAGATTGGATTGAGGAGCAGAGAGAGAGAATCAGAGAGTGACAGAGAGATAGAGATAGATATACAGGCAGAGGGAGAGAGAGAGAGGGACAGAGATGGAGATATAGGCGGAGAGAGATAAACACAGAGTGAAAGAGAGATAGAGGGAGAGAGAGAGAGATGGAGAGATAGATGGAGTGAGAAAAACACAGAGTGAAAGAGAGAGAGAGAAAGGGAGTGAGAGAGACAGAGATGGAGAGAGAGAGAGAAAAACACAGAGCAAAAGAGAGAGAGAGAAAGAGGGAGAGAGAGAAACAGAGATGGAAAGGTAGAAAGAGAGAGAGAGAGAAACACAGAGAGAAAGAGAGGGAAAGAGACAGGTCTGGGGAGATAAATAGAGAGAGAGAGAGGCAGAAACACAAAACGAAAGAGATAGGGAGAGAGGGAGAGACAGAGTTGGTGCGATAGAGAGAGAGAGAGAAATGCAGAGCGAAAGTGAGAGAGAGAAAGAGAGCGAGAAACAGAGCAAAAGAGAGAGAGAGACAGAGGGAGAGGGAGAGACGTGAAGTGAAGAACTGACAGGGAGAGAGGAGACAGAAAGATAAAGCGAGAGATATCGAGCAGGAGAGAGATTGGGATGCAGAGAGAGAGAGAGTGGGGGGATTACAGAAACAGGGGGATGGAAGGAGCTGAAGAAATTCACAGAGAGAGGTTCTGTGAAGATTGGAGGAGGTTACATAGATAGGGAGGGGGAGTGGAGGGGTGGAGGGGGTTACAGAGATAGGGAGGGGGGTGTAGGGGGGCTGGAGGAGGTTACAGAGATAGGGAGGGGGTGTAGGGGGCTGGAGGCGGTTACAGAGATAGGGAGGGGGTGTAGGGGGCTGGAGGAGGTTACAGAGATAGGGAGGGGGAGTAGGGGCTGGAGGGGGTTACAGAGATAGGGAGGGGGTGTAGGGGTTGGAGGGGGTTACAGAGATAGGGAGGGGGTGTAGGGGGTGGAGGGGGTTACAGAGATAGGGAGGGGGTGTAGTGGGTGGAGGGGGTTACAGAGATAGGGAGGGGGTGTAGGGGCTGGAGGGGGTTACAGAGATAGAGAGGGTGTGCGGGGCTGGAGGAGGTTACAGAGATAGGGAGGGGGTGTAGGGGGTGGAGGGGGTTACAGAGATAGGGAGGGGGTGTAGAGGGTGGAGGGGGTTACAGAGATAGGGAGGGGGTGTAGGGGGTGGAGGAGATTACAGAGATAGGGAGGGGGTGTAGGGGGCTGGAGGGGGTTACAGAGATAGGGAGTAGGTGTAGGGGGTGGAGGAGGTTACAGAGATAGGGAGGGGGTGTTGGGGGGCTGGAGGGGGTTACAGAGATAGGGAGGGGGTGTAGGGGGGCTGGAGGGGGTTACAGAGATAGGGAGGGGGTGTAGCGGGCTGGAGGAGGTTACAGAGATAGGGAGGGGGTGTAGGGGGCTGGAGGAGGTTACAGAGATAGGGAGGGGGTGTAGGGGCTGGAGGGGGTTACAGAGATAGGGAGGGGGTGTAGGGGGTGGAGGGGGTTACAGAGATAGGGATGGGGTGTAGGGGTGGAGGGGGTTACAGAGATAGGGAGGGGATGTAAGGGGTGGAGGGGGTTACAGGGATAGGGAGGGGATGTAAGGGGTGGAGGGGGTTACAGGGATAGGGAGGGGGTGTAGGGGGTGGAGGGGGTTACAGGGATAGGGAGGGGGTGTAAGGGGTGGAGGGGGTTACAGGGATAGGGAGGGGGTGTAGGGGGTGGAGGGGGTTACAGGGATAGGGAGGGGGTGTAAGGGGTGGAGGGGGTTACAGGGATAGGGAGGGGGTGTAAGGGGTGGAGGGGGTTACAGGGATAGGGAGGAGGTGTAGGGGGCTGGAGGAGGTTACAGAGATAGGGAGGTATCAGTTTGATTTTGGCCAATGTGATGAGTTGAGACAGTTTTGGGGTGATCTGCGTTCTCTCTCTGCTTCTCTCCCCCGGGTGTGTGTGTGTGAAACCCCCACCCCCGCCTCTCCCGTTCATCCCGACCACCACCCCCGCCTCCCCCACCCCCCCCCGGACCGCCCTGAACCACCGCGACCTCCGACCCCACATCCCAAGGGTGACTGACCTTTGCCCGGGGTCGCCTCTGACCCTGGGTCCTGTTGGGGTCTCTCTGAGTTGACTCTGAGTTGAGCGTAGGTGGTCTGCGGTTCCCCTGCGAGAGACGGAGGGAGAGAGAGAGAGAGAGCGTGAGAGACGGAGGGAGGGAGAGAGAGTAACTCAATCCATCAAATCCCCGGGAACATCCTAGTAAATCTTTTCCGTGCTCTTTCTAGTTCAATAATATCCTTTCTATAACAGGGTGAGCGGAACTGTACACAGTATTCCAAGTGTGGCCTGACCAACGTCTTGTACAACATCAACAAGACGTCCGAACAGACACGTAATGCAGGCGGAACAGGGACGCAACCATCGTGTAACAGACGCGTAACCAAGATGTAATGGACGTGTAACCGAGATGCAACCAGGCGTAATCAAACGGCAACTGATAACTACCTGAGGTGTAACACACATGCGTCGAAGGTGTAACAGGGTCGTAACTAAAGTGGAACAAAAACGTAACGGAGGTGTAACCAGCAGAGACAAGGTGAAACCGAGGAGAAATGCACCAAAAATTGAGATGCAATAGACACGAAACTGAGATGGAACAGAAGTGATATTGACAAGATTATAACTGAGCGGGAAATCGAGAGAACAAAGATAGACCCATATCATCGCGGACAGTGCAACTGAGATGTCACTAAATTGTAGCAGCTGTGGGGCACATCTGTATCTTAAGATAGACATACGATGTGCGTAACTGACCTGCTGTGTGGATGGTTTGATTCCCAGAGGCTGCAGTGAAATTCAACTCCGAGTACGTTAACTCAGAATCACCTAAAACAATTCAACAAGAACCAAACAGTACGTGTTAGATACAGAGTAAACTCCCACCACACTGTCCCCCCATCAAACTCTCCCAGGACAGGTACAGCACGGGGTTAGATACAGAGTAAAGCTCCCTCTACACTGTCCCCCCATCAAATACTCCCAGGACAGGTACAGCACGGGGTTAGATACAGAGTAAAGCTCCCTCTACACTGTCCCCCCATCAAACACTCCCAGGACAGGTACAGCACGGGGTTAGATACAGAGTAAAGCTCCCTCTACACAGTCCCCCCATCAAACACTCCCAGGACAGGTACAGCACGGGGTTAGATACAGAGTAAACTCCCTCTACACTGTCCCCCATCAAACACTCCCAGGACAGGTACAGCACGGGGTTAGATACAGAGTAAAGCTCCCTCTACACCGTCCCCCATCAAACACTCCCAGGACAGGTACAGCACGGGGTTAGATACAGAGTAAAGCTCCCTCTACACTGTCCCCCCATCAAACACTCCCAGGACAGGTACAGCACGGGGTTAGATACAGAGTAAAGCTCCCTCTACACTGTCCCGCATCAAACACTCCCAGGACAGGTACAGCACGGGGTTAGATACAGAGTAAAGCTCCCTCTACACTGCCCTCCCATCAAACACTCCCAGGACAGGTACAGCACGGGGTTAGATACAGAGTAAAGCTCCCTCTACACTGTCCCCATCAAACACTCCCAGGACAGGTACAGCACGGGGTTAGATACAGAGTAAAGCTCCCTCTACACTGTTGCCTCATCAAACATTGCCAGAGAGGTACCCCCTCCTCCCCTTTCTCTCGCTGATATTCTCTCTCCCTCTGTCTCTGTCTCTCTCTCTCTCTGCCTCTCTCTCTCTCTCTCTCTGTCTCTCTCTGTCTCTCTCTGTCTCTGTCTCTCTCTCTCTCTCTCTCTCTCTGTCTCTCTCTCTCTCTCTCTGTCTGTCTCTCTCCCTCTCTCTCTCTCTCCCCTGTCTCTGTCTCTCTCACCCTCATCTCTGTCTGTCTTCCCCCACCTGTCTCTCCCTTCACCCCCCGGTCTGTGTCACTCTCCCACCCCCTTGTCTCTCTCTCTCTCTCTCTCCTCCACCTTTCTCTTTCCCTCATCCATGTCAATCTCTCTCTCTCTCCCCCCCGTCATTCTCTCTCAACCCCACCTCCATGTCTCTCTCTGTCTCTCTCCCTCGTCTATCTCTCTCCCTCTCGCTCCCCGCTCTCTCTTTCTCCCCGTCTCTCTCTCTCTCTCCCTCTGAGTTCCTCTCTCTCTCTCTCTCTCACGATGCCTCTCTGTCTCCCTCTCCCCCTCTTTTTTACCCTTTCACCCTCTCTGTCTCCCTCTCTCGTAGAATCATAGATTCCAACTGCACATGAGAAGGCCATTCAGCCCATCAAGTCTGGTTCTACAATAAACCCAGCCAAATACTATCCCCAGAACCATACCAATCCACACTGCCAATTTACCCAGACACTAAAGAGCAATTTAGCATGGCCAATTCACCCAAACCTATACACCTTTGGATACTCAGGGACAATTTAGCATGGCCAATCCACCCTAACCTACACATCTTTGGACACTAAGGCGCAATTTAGCATGGCCAGTCCCCCTAACCTACACATCTTTGGTTACTAAGGGACAATTTAGCATGGCCAATCCACCTAACCTACACATCTTTGGACACTAAGGGACAACTTAGCATGGCCAATCCACCTAACCTACACATCTTTGGACACTAAGGGACAATTTAACATGGCCAATCCACCCTAACCGACACATCTTTGGACACTAAGGGACAATTTAGCATGGCCAATCCCCCTAACCTACACATCTTTGGACACTAAGGGACAATTTAGCATGGCCAATCCCCCTAACCTACACATCTTTGAACACTAAGGGACAATTTAGCATGGCCAATTCACCTAACCTACACATCTTTGGACAATCAGAGACAATTTAGCATGGCCAATCCACCTAACCTACACATCTTTGGACACTAAGGGACAATTTAGCATGGCCAATCCACCCTAACTGACACATCTTTGGACACTAAGGGACAATTTTGCATGGCCAATCCACCTAACCTACACATCTTTGGACACTAAGGGGCAATTTAGCATGGCCAATCCCCCCTAACCTGCACATCTTTGGACACTAAGGGACAATTTAACATGGCCAATCCCCTTAATCTACACATCTTTGGACACTAAGGGACAATTTAGCATGGCCAATCCCCCTAACCTACACATCTTTGGACACTAAGGGACAATTTAGCATGGCCAATCCACCCTAACCTACACATCTTTGGACTATGGGAGGAAACCGGAGCAGCTGCAGGAAACCCAGGGAGACTCTGGGAGAACTGGCAAATTCCAGACAGTCACCCAGGCTTAAAATTGACCCCAGTTCCCTGGCAGCGTGAGGTAGCAGTTCGAACCACTATACCACCCTGCTCTCCCTTATCAATCACTGTCTTTCTCCATCTCTGTGTCTCTCTATCTGTCTCTCTCTCTTCTTCTCCCTCCCTCTGTCTCTCTCTCTGTCTCTCTCTCTCTCTCTCTCTCTTCTTCTCGCTCTGTCTTTCTCTCTCTCTATTAAAAGTATCTCTTACCTGCACTATAAGCCATTGTGTTGTTCTTGATATTTCTCATGTTGAGATATTTGCTTTTCTGCTCCCTTGTTTGTGCCTCAGGCTCTCTCTGTCTCTCCCTCTTTCTGTGTGTGTGTCTCTCTCTCTCTCTCCCTGTCTCTCTCTCTCTCTCAGATGTGTCTCAGTTGAACTTGTTGTTAGAGCTGAGAACTTGCTCAGAGCTTTGTGTGTGTCCATTTCACAATGACAGTTCCTGCAGATAAAACTGTGTTGTCATTCTGACTCTTATTGCAGCAACATCTCAAGACTAATCTCTCACACTGTCTTTCAAACTCTTTCTGCCTCTGTCTCCCTCTTTTTGTCTCTCTGCTGTCCCTCCTTGTCTCTCTCTGTCCCCCTTCCCTCTCTCTGTCCATCTCCCTCTCTCCCTCTGTCTCTCTGCAGATCTCTCTCTCTCCCTCTGCTTCCCTCTCTGTCTCTGTCCCTTTCTCTGTCTCTGTCCCTCTCTTGTCTCTCTCTGAAGAGGCCATTCAGCCCATCGAGTCTGCATCAACAACAAACCCACCACTGCCCAAACCTCCTAACCCCACAAAACTACACTGCCAATTTACCCAGATACTGAAGAGTAATTTAGCATGGCCAATCCCCCTAACCTACATATCTTTGGACACTAAGGGACAATTTAGCATGGCCAATCCACCTAACCTACATATCTTTGGACACTAAGGGGCAATTTAGCATGGCCAATCCCCCCTAACCTACACATCTTTGGACACTAAGGGACAATTTAGCATGGCCAATCCACCCTAACCTACACATCTTTGGACACTAAGGGACAATTTAGCATGGCCAATCCACCTAACTGCCACACCTTTCTATCTCTCTCACTGTCTCTCTCTTTCTACATATCTCTCTCTGTCGCAATTTCTCTGTCTCTCTCTCTGCCTGTCTCCCTCTCCATCTCTGTCTGTCACTCTCAGCCTGTCTCTCTCTCTCTCTGTCCCTCACTGTCTGTCTGTCTGTCTCTCTCTGTCTCTCTCTCACTCTCTGTGCCTCTCTCTGTCTCTTTTTCTCTGTGTCTCTGTCATTCTCTCTCCCTTTGTCTCTCACTCTGTCTCTCTTCTGTCTCTCTGTCTGCCTCTCTCTCTCTCTCTCTGTCTGTCTCTCTCTCTCTCTCTGTGCCTCTCTCTGTCTCTTTTTCTCTGTGTCTCTGTCATTCTCTCTCTCTTTGTCTCTCACTCTGTCTCTCTTCTGTCTCTCTGTCTGTCTCTCTCTCTCTCTCTCTGTGCCTCTCTCTGTCTCTTTTTCTCTGTGTCTCTGTCATTCTCTCTCTCTTTGTCTCTCACTCTGTCTCTCTTCTGTCTCTCTGTCTGCCTCTCTCTCTCTCTTTCTCTGTCTGTCTGTCTCTCTGTCTCACTCTCTCTCTCTGTCTCACTCTCTCTTTGTGTTTCTCTTTGTCGCCCTGTCTATCTCTCTCTGTGTCTCTCTTTCTGTGCCTCTCTATGTCTCTCTCTTTCTGTCTCTGTATCTCTGCCACTTTCTCTCTCTCTTTGTCCCTCCCCTCTCTCTTTCTCTCTCTCTCTGACCCTCTCTCTGTCTCTCTCTCGGTCTCTCTCTCTCACTGTCTCTCTCTCTCTCTCTCCCCCATCTCTCTATCTCTCTCTGCCCCCCCTCTCTCTCTCTACCTCCCTTTCTTTCTCCCTCTGTGTCTCTCTCTCACTCTCTCAATCTCTCTCTCTGCCTATCTCTTTCTCTGCCTCTCTTTTTCAGTTTCTCTCTCTATCTCTCTCTCTCTCTTTCTCTGTGTCTCTCTTTCTGTCTCTCTCGCTTTCTCTCTCTGTCTCTCTCTCTGCCTCTATCCCTCTCTCTCTGTCTCTCTCTCCCTCTCTCTCTCTGTCTCTCTGTCTCTGTGTGTCTCTTTCAGTCTCTCCCTGTCTCTCTCTCTGTCTCTCTCTCTCTCTCTCTCTCTCTCTGTCTCTCTCATTCTCAGATTCAGTCATTTTTTGAACTTGTTGTTCATGTTGAGATCTTCCCCCAGTCCATCTGTCTCTGTGCTCCTTTCCACAATGGATTTGCCCTGTGATAAAAATCTGTTTTGCTGTCCCCCTTTCCAACTCTCTCCCTCTGAAACTCTCTCTCTCTGTCCCTCTCTCAATCTCTCTCCCTCACTCTGAAGATCTCTCTCTCATTGTCTCTCACTCAAAACATCTTTCTGTCTTTCTCTCTCTCTCTGCAGCTGTTTCCCTTTCAATCACTGACCCTCTCTCTCAACCTCACTCTTTCTCTCTCTCGAACTCTTTCAAATTCGAGCATTTTTTCAGTTTCTGTTTCTCTGCCAATCTCCTTCACTGTCCTTCCCTCCCTGATTCTTTGTCTATTTGTCTCCTTCACTCTGTCGGTTGAGGTTGTTGTTGAACTTGTTGGTGTTTCTCAATGTTGAGGTTGTTGTTGAAGTTGGTAGTTTTTTCCGTGTTGGGGTTGTTGTTGAATTTGGTGTGTTTTCAATGTTGAGGTTGTTGTTGAATTCCTTGGCATTTCTCAATGTTGATGTTGTTGTTGAATTTGTTGGTGTTTCTCAATGTTGAGGTTGTTGTTGTATTTGTTGCTGTTTTCATTGTTGAGGTTGTTGTTGAATTTCTTGGTGTTTTTCAGTGTTGAGGTTGTTGTTATGTTTGTTGGCCTTTCCCAATGCCGGGGTTGTTGTTGGATTCATTGCTGTTTCTCAATGTTGTGGTTGTTGTTGAACTTCTTGGTGTTTCACAATGTTGGGGACATTGCCAAACTTGTTGGTGTTTCACAATGTTGAGGTTGTTGCTGTATTTATTGGTGTTTTTCAGTCTTCAGGTTGTTGATTTTTTTTGGTGTTTCTCAATATCGAGCTTGCTATTAAATATGTCGGTGTTTTTCATTGTTGAACTAGTCGATGAATTTATTGATGTTATTCAATCTTGGGCAGTTATTGTATTTGTTTGTGTTTCTCACTGTTGGGGTTGTTGATAGATTTGTTGTTTTTTTTCCAATGTTGGCTTGTTCCTGAGTTTGCTGGTGTTTCCCAATATAACATTGTTAAATTTGTTTCCGTATTCTCTGCTGAGTTTGCTGAAGATTATGTTGCTGTTTTTCAATGTTGAACTTGTTGCTTTCATCCTTGGTGTTATTTAACGTTGAGGTTTTTGTTGAATGTGTTGGTGTTTGTCAATGTTGAGGTTGTTGTTGAATTTGTTGGTGTTTTTAAATTTGGGGTTGTTGTTGAATTTGGTGGTGTTTCTCAATGTTGACGTTGTTGTTGTTGAATTTGTTGGTGTTTTTCAATGCTGGGGTTGTTGTTGAATTTGTTGGTGTTTCCCAATGTTGAGGTTGTTGTTGAATTTGTTGGTGTTTCTCAACGTTGCAGTTGTTGCTGAATTTGTTGGTGTTTCTCACTGTTGTTGAATTTGTTGCTGTTTTTCAATGTTAAGATTGTCATTGAATTTTTTGGTGTTTTCCATGTTGAGGCTGTTTGTGATTTTTTTCAATGTTGAGGTTGTGGTTGGATTTGTTGGTGTTCCCAATTTTGAGGTTGTTGGTTTATTTGTTGATGTTTTTCAATGTTGCTATTGCTGTTGAGGTTGTTGCTGTGTTTCAATGTTGAGGTTATTGTTGGATTTTTTGGTGTTTCTCAATGTTGGGGTTGTTGTTGAATGTATTGGTGTTCCTAAATTTTGAGTTTCTTGTTGAGTTTGTTGGTGTTTCTCAATTTGAGGTTGTTGTTGAACTTGTTGGTGTTTTACGTGTTAAGGTTTTGTTGAATTTGTTGATGTCTTATCAAGTTGTTGTTTTTATTTGTGTTATTCAACGTTGAAGTCGTTGTTGAGTTTGTTGGGTTTTTTTCTCAATGTTGCTGTTGTTGTTGTATTTGTTGTCATTTTTCAGTGTTGAGGGTGTTGTTGAACATGTTGGTGTTTCTCAATCTGGGGCAGATGTTGAATTTATTGGTGTTTTTTCAATGTTGATTTTGCTGTTCAATTTGTTGGTGTTTCTTCAAGTTGAGGTTGCTGTTAAATTTGGTGGTGTTTTAAAATGTTGAAGTTGTTGTTGAATTTGCTGGTGTTTTCAATGCTGGGTTGTTGTTGAATTTGTTGGTGTTCCTCAATGCTGGGTTGTTGTTAAATTTCTTGGTGTTTTAAGTGCTGGGGTTGTTGTTGAATTTGTTGATGTTTTCAATGCTGAGGTTGTTGCTGAATTTGTTGGTGTTTCTCAATATTGGGGTTGTTGTTGAATTTGTTGGCATTTCTCAATGTTGAGGTAGTTGCTGAATGTGTTGCTGTTTCTCAATGTTGAGGTTGTTGCTGTATTTATACGTGTTTTTTCCATGTTGGGGTTGTTGTTGAATTTGTTGGTGTTTCTCAATGTTGGGGTTGCTGTTGAATTTGTTGATTTTTAGTGTTGGGGTTGTTTAATTGGTTGGTGTTTCACAATGATGAGGTTGTTGTTGAATTTGTTGGTGTTTCTTAATGTTGAGGCTGTTGTTGAATCTGTTGGTGTGTCTCAATGTTCAGGTTGTTATTGAATGTGTTGCTGTTTCTCAGTGTTGAGATTGTTGAATTTATTGGTTTTTCAACATTGAGGTTGTTGTTGACTTTGTTGGTGTTTTTCAATGTTTGGGTTCTTGTTGAATTTGTTATTGTTTTTCAATGTTGAGGTTGTTGTTGAATATGTTCGTGTTTCTCAATGTTGAGGTTGTTGCTGAATTTGTTGGTGTTTTTCAATGTTGAGGTTGTTGCTGAATGTGTTGGTGTTTTTCAATGTTGAGGTTGTTGTTGAATTTGTTGGTGTTTTTCAATGTTGGGGTTGTTGTTGAATTTGTTCGTGTTTCTCAATGTTGAGGTTGTTGTTGAATTTGTTGGTGTTTCTCCATGCTGGGGTTGTTGTTGAATTTGTTGATGTTTTCAATGCTGGGGTTGTTGTTGATTTTGTTGGTGTTTTCAGTGCTGGGTTGTTGTTGAATTTGTGGGTGCTTCTCAATGCTGGGGTTGTTGTTGAATTTGTTGGCGTTTCTCCATGCTGGGGTTGTTGTTGATTTTGTTGGTGTTTCTCAATGCTGGGGTTGTTGTTTATCTTGTTGGTGTTTTTCAATGTTGAGGTTGTGGTTGATATTGTTGGTGTTGCTCAATGCTGGGGTTGTTGTTGAATTTGTTGGTGTTTCTCAATGTTGAGCTTGTTGTCGAACTTGTTGGTGTTTCTCAGTGTTGAGGTTGTTGTTGAATTTGTTGGTGTTTCTCAATGTTGGGGTTGTTGTTGAATTTGTTGGTGTTTCTCAATGTTGGGGTTGTTGTTGAATTTCTTGGTGGTTTTCAATGTTGAGATTATTGCTGTATTTATTATTAATGTTACTCAATGTTGAGGCTCGTTGGTGTTTTTGCTGGTGTTCCTCAATATTGAGGTTCCTGTTTCTCAATGTTAAGGTTGTTATTGAATTTGTTGATGTTTTTCTATGCTGAACTAGATTTGAACCTGTTGGTGTTTTTCAAAGCCGAGATTCTTGTTGTATTTGTTGGTGTTAGATACAGAGTAAACTCCCTCTACACTGTCCCCATCAAACACTCCCAGGACAGGTACAGCACGGGGTTAGATACAGAGTAAAGCTCCCTCTACACTGTCCCCATCAAACACTCCCAGGACAGGTACAGCACGGGGTTAGATACAGAGTAAACTCCCTCTCCACTGTCCCCATCAAACACTCCCAGGACAGGTACAGCACGGGGTTAGATACAGAGTAAACTCCCTCTACACTATCCCCCCATCAAACACTCCCAGGACAGGTACAGCACGGGGTTCGATACAGAGTAAACTCCCTCTACACTGTCCCCATCAAACACTCCCAGGACAGGGACAGCACGGGGTTAGATACAGAGTAAACTCCCTCTACACTGTCCCCATCAAACACTCCCAGGACAGGTACAGCACGGGGTTAGATACAGAGTAAACTCCCTCTACACTGTCCCCCCGTCAAACACTCCCAGGACAGGGGCAGCACGGGGTTAGATACAGAGTAAAGCTCCCTCTACACTGTCCCCCCATCAAACACTCCCAGGACAGGTACAGCATGGGGTTAGATACAGAGTAAAGCTCCCTCTACACTGTCCCCCCATCAAACACTCCCAGGACAGGGGCAGCACGGGGTTAGATACAGAGTAAAGCTCCCTCTACACTATCCCCCATCAAACACTCCCAGGACAAGTACAGCACGGGGTTCGATACAGTGTAAAGCTCCCACGACACTGTCCCCCCATCAGACATTCCCAGGACAGGTACAGCACGGGGTTAGATACAGAGTAAAGCTCCCTCTACACTGTCCCCCATCAAACACTCTCAGGACAGGTACAGCACGGGGTTAGATACAGAGTAAAGCTCCCTCTACACTCTCCCCCCATCAAACACTCCCAGGACAGGTACAGCACGGGGTTAGATACAGAGTAAAGCTCCCTCTACACTGTCCCCAATCAAACACTCTCAGGACAGGTACAGCGCGGGGTTAGATACAGAGTAAAGCTCCCTCTACACTGTCCCCCCATCAAACACTCCCAGGACAGGTACAGCACAGGGTTAGATACAGAGTAAAGCTCCCTCCACACTCTGCCGTTGGAATATTTTCCCTCACCTCCCACTCTCGCTGTCTCTCTGTTAATCTCTCCCTTTCTCTCTTTCCAAATGTCTCTCTCTCTCTCTCTCTCTCTCTCTCAATCTCCCTTTTCTCAATCTCACTCTGTGTGTGTCTCTCTCTCTGTCTGCCTCCAACTCTGTCTTTCTCTTTATCTCTCTTTGTCTCTAACTCTCTGCCTCCATCTCTCTCTCTCTTTCTCTCCCTCTCTGTCTCTCTGCATCTTTTTCTCTCTCCGTGCTTGTATTTCTCTATTTCTCACTCTCTCCGTCTATCTCTGTATCTCTCTCTCTCTCCCCCTCTCTCACTATCTATCTATCTCTATTGCTCTCGCCCTGCCTCTTTCTCGTTTTTTCTCTCTGTCTGTCTCTCTCTCTCTCTGTCTCTCCCTTTCTCTCTCTCTCTCTGTCTCTCTCTCTCTCTCTGTCTAGCCTTTATAGGAAGGGGTATAGAGTATAAGAGCTGGCGTCTAATGCTGCAGTTGTACAGAATGTTGATTAGGCAGCATTTGGAGTACTGCGTCCAGTTCTGGTCACTTTACTCCCGGAAGGACGTGGAGACCCGGGAGAGAGTGCAGAGGAGGTTTACCAGGATGCTGCCTGGTATGGAAGGACTGGGTTATGAGGAAAGATTGGGTAAATTGGGGCTGTTTTCCTTCGAAAGACGGAGATTTAGGGGGGATCTGATGGAGGTGTATAAGATTATGAAGGGTATAGATAGAGTAAAGAGTGGCAGGCTTTTTCCTGGATTGGAGACAAATATCACGAGGGTTCACGAGCTTAAGGTGAGGGGGGAGAGGTATAATTTGGATGTTAGAGGGAGGTTTTTCACACAGAGGGTCGTGGGGGTATGGAATGCACTGCCAAGTAAGGTGGTGGAGGCAGGCACACTGGACTTGTTTAAGGTTTACTTAGACAGGCACATGAGCGAAACAGGGATGGAGGGTTGTAGGAGACTGTTTTAAATAAGGGTCAGAGCCTCGGGACGTTCCTGGAAATCCAATGCTCCATGTGTTGGTGTTTTGTCTCTTTTACTCCGCAGGTGGGTCGGTCCACCTTGTTGTCCAACGAGGGGCAAACACACGGTGGGTCGTACGTGGGCTGCTCTTGGATATTTCGAGAGTGGCCGAGTACTTCACCTCGTTAGTGTGAGCTTAAAACTGGACCAGATCCTGGGCACCCCGACAGCTCAGTGACTATCACTGTTCGCTGGGCAGACACATGGATTTGGGGCCGGTGTCTGTGGGGAGTTTGCACATTCTCCCCGTGTCTGCGTGGGTTTTCTCCGGGTGCTCCGGTTTCCTCCCACACCCCAAAGATGTGCTCTTAGGCTGATTGGGGTAACAAATTGTCCCTAAATTATTCTCCCCTGAATCTGGTTTCCAATGTGGGGGAACCATAAACACAGACATGGGTCAAGGGAGGAGGGAAAACACATTGTTAAAATGACAGCACAGACTCGATGGGCCGAATGGCCTGTTTCCCGGGCTGGGTTGTTCTTTGTTCTTTGTTCTTTGTCTCTCTCTGTCTCTCTCTCTCTCCCTCTCTCTCTCTGTCTCTCTCTCTGTCTCTCTCTCTCTGTCTCTCTCTCTCTCTCTGTCTCTCTCTCTCTCTCTCTCTCTGTGTCTCTCTCTCTCTCTGTCTCTGTCTCTCTGTCTCTCTCTGTCTCTGTCTCTCTCTCTCTCTCTGTCTCTCTCTCTCTCTCTCTGTGTCTCTCTCTCTCTCTCTCTGTCTCTGTCTCTCTGTCTCTGTCTCTCTCTCTGTCTCTCTCTCTCTCTCTCTCTGTCTCTCTCTCTCTCTCTCTCTCTGTCCTGCTCCTGTCTAATTCTCTCCCTGATGTGTCTCGGTCTTTCCTCAATTTTGCGAATTTGACAAAAACTTCCTTGAAACATTTTGACTTTTTTAGCAATCCCACTTCCCCTGAGATCAGTGTGGGAGAATGGTTGTACTGATTCCCTGGGTACCAAGTTCTCTCTCTCTCTCTCTCTGTGTCTCTCTCAATCTGTCTGTCTCTCTCTGTGTTCCTGTCTCTCTCTCTCTCTCTCTTCTGTCTGTCTGCCTTTCTCTCTCTTCCTCTTATTCTCTCTCTGTCTCTTTCTGTCTCTGTATGTGTGTGTGAGTATGTGTGTGTGTTTGAGACAGAGAGAGTGTGTGTGTGTTTGTGTGTGTGTGTGTATCAGAGAGTGTGTGTGTTAGAGAGCATGTGTGTTTGTGAGAGAGAGTGTGTGTGTTAGAGAGTATGTGTGTTTGTGAGAGAGAGTGTGTGTGTGTTTGTGTGTGTGAGAGAGAGTGTGTGTGTGTTAGAGTGTGTGTGTTAGAGAGAATGTGTATTTGTGTGAGAGAGAGTGTGTATGTGTGTGAAAGAGTGTGTGTGTGTTTGTGTGAGTGTGTTTGTGTGAGAGAGAGTGTGTATGTGTGTGAAAGAGTGTGTGTGTGTTTGTGTGAGTGTGTTTGTGTGAGAGAGAGTGTGTATGTGTGTGAAAGAGTGTGTGTGTGTTTGTGTGTGTGAGAGAGAGTGTGTGTGTGTTAGAGAGTGTGTGTGTTAGAGAGAATGTGTATTTGTGAGAGAGAGAGTGTGTATGTGTGTGAAAGAGTGTGTGTGTGTTTGTGTGAGTGTGTTTGTGTGAGAGAGAGTGTGTATGTGTGTGAAAGAGTGTGTGTGTGTTTGTGTGTGTGAGAGAGAGTGTGTGTGTGTTAGGGAGTGTGTGTGTTAGAGAGAATGTGTATTTGTGAGAGAGAGAGTGTGTATGTGTGTGAAAGAGTGTGTGTGTGTTTGTGTGAGTGTGTTTGCGTGAGAGAGTGTGTATGTGTGTGAAAGAGTGTGTGTGTGTTTGTGTGAGTGTGTTTGCGTGAGAGAGGGTGTGTATGTGTGTGAAAGAGTGTGTGTGTATTTGTGTGAGTTGTTTGTGTGAGACAGAGTGTATGTGTGTGTTAGAGTGTGTGTGTTAGAGAGAGTGTGTGTGTGTGAGAGAGAGAGTGGGCGTGTGTGTGTGAGTGTGTGTGTGGGTGCGTGAGAGTGTGTGTGTGTGTGTGTGTGAGAGAGTGTGTGTGTGGGTGTGTGAGAGTGTGTGAGAGAGAGAGAGTGTGTGTGTGGGTGTGTGAGAGTGTGTGTGTGGGTGTGTGAGAGTGTGTGAGAGAGAGAGAGTGTGTGTGTGTGAGTGTGTGTGTGGGTGTGTGAGAGTGTGTGTGTGTGTGTGTGTGAGAGAGAGAGTGTGTGTGTGTGTGTGAGAGAGAGAGAGTGTGTGTGTGGGTGTGTGAGAGTGTGTGTGTGTGTGTGTGAGAGAGAGAGAGTGTGTGTGTGGGTGTGTGAGAGTGTGTGTGTGTGTGTGTGAGAGAGAGAGAGTGTGTGTGTGGGTGTGTGAGAGTGTGTGTGTGGGTGTGTGAGAGTGTGTGAGAGAGAGAGAGTGTGTGTGTGTATCTGTGTGTGTGTGTATATCTGTGTGTGTGTGTGTGTGTGTGTATCTCTGTGTGTGTGTGTGTGTGTGTGTGTTTGTCTGCCTCTTCTCTCTCTCTCTGTCTCTTGGTTGAAAATTTCTCTTACCTTCTCTGGGTGTTGTTCTGTCCTTGCTGCAGAGACCGTCTGGCTCCATTGCTTGTGTCTGTCTCTGTCTCTCTGTCTCTGTCTGTGTTACTCCCTCTGCCTGTCTGCCTGTGTCCCTCCCTCTCTCTCTCTGTTCTTCTCCTTTCTGCTTCTCTCTCCACCAGTTGTGGTTGTCCTCAGACATAAAGTAAACGTGAGAATTTCCTCCAAACTCTTTGTGACAGTTCGTTCCTTTTCGCAAAGTTCCTTCCCCTGAGCTCAGTGTGAGAGATTGGTTTTGCTGACGACCTGGGAACGAACCTATAATTCTCAATCTCTCTCTCTCCCCATCTCTGGAACTCTCCCTGTCTCTCTCTCTCTCTCTCCATCTCTGGAACTCTCCCTGTCTCTCTCTCTCTCTCTCCCCATCTCTGAAACTCTCCCTGTCTCTCTCTCTCTCTCTCTCTCCATCTCTGAAACTCTCCCTGTCTCTCTCTCTCTTTCTCTCCATCTCTGGAACTCTCCCTGTCTCTCTCTCTTTCTCTCCATCTCTGGAACTCTCCCTGTCTCTCTCTCTTTCTCTCCATCTCTGAAACTCTCCCTGTCTCTCTCTCTCTCTCTCTCTCCATCTCTGAAACTCTCCCTGTCTCTCTCTCTCTCTCTCCATCTCTGGAACTCTCCCTGTCTCTCTCTCTCTCTCTCTCTCCATCTCTGAAACTCTCCCTGTCTCTCTCTCTCTTTCTCTCCATCTCTGAAACTCTCCCTATCTCTCTCTCTCTCTCTCTCCATCTCTGAAACTCTCCCTGTCTCTCTCTCTCTCTCTCTCTCCATCTCTGAAACTCTCCCTATCTCTCTCTCTCTCTCTCTCCATCTCTGGAACTCTCCCTGTCTCTCTTTCTCTCACTGTCCATCTCTGCAACATCCCACGCAGACACGGGGAGAATGTGCAGTTTCCGCACAGACAGTGACCCGAGCCGGGAATCGAACCCGGGTCCCTGGCGCTGTGAGACAGCAGTGCTAACCCACTGTGTCACCGTGTCCCCCCCCTGGGGAATCGAACCCGGGTCCCTGGCGCTGTGAGACAGCAGTGCTAACCCACTGTGTCACCGTGCCCCCGGGGAATCGAACCCGGGTCCCTGGCGCTGTGAGACAGCAGTGCTAACCCACTGTGTCACCGTGCCCTCCCCCCCGGGAATCGAACCCGGGTCCCTGGCGCTGTGAGACAGCAGTGCTAACCCACTGTGTCACCGTGCCCCCCCCCCGGGAATCGAACCCGGGTCCCTGGCGCTGTGAGACAGCAGTGCTAACCCACTGTGTCACCGTGCCCCCCCCCGGGAATCAAACCCGGGTCCCTGGCGCTGTGAGACAGCAGTGCTAACCCACTGTGTCACCGCGCTGCCCCTGAATTTTCAATGTTCCTGAATTTATCCTCATCTCCGTCCTAAATGGTCTCCCCCAATCCTCAGACTGTGACCCCCTCCCCCGAGTTCTGGACTCCCCGCCCCCACCATGGGGAACCCTCCCTGAATCTCCCCTGTCCCGTCCTGTTAGAATTTTATAAATCTCGATGAGATTCTCTCCCCTCCCTCTGAACTCCAGGGAAAACAATCCCAACCTCGTCACTCTCTCCTCAGTCCCGCCATCCCTGGAATCAGCCTGGGAAACCCTTCGCCGCACTCCCTCCAGGGCAAGAACACCCTTCCTCGCAAAAGGAGACCCCCCACCGAAACTGCCACCCGATACCCTCGGAGTGGCCTCCCCAAGGCCCCTGTATCATTGGAACAACACATCCCCGCTCCTGTACTCCAAACCTCTCACAATGAAGGCCAACATACCATTCGCCTTCTTTACCGCCTGCTGCACCTGCACGCTTCCCTTCAGACACTGGGGCGCCCAGATCCCTCTGCACACTCCCCTCTCCCAATTTACAGCCATTCCGGCAGGAATCCGCCTTCTGGTTTTCCCTTCCAGAGAGAATAACCGTCACATTTTCAAGGTCTGATCCGACAATTATAGTCAGTGAAATAAGGGACGCGAGTCAGTCCACGCCCGGAGCGAGCGACCCTCATTCACGGCTAAGCTCTCCCGGACCGGCTGTCCTGTCCCCGGGGCTGGGGGGGGAGGACAGGAGAATCCGGATACTTGTCCACAACTGGCTTTGAGAGATCTCACTCATTGAAAGTGTAGAATGTGTGGCAGGGTCTAGAGGCAGGAAATAAGCAACAGGACTCCAAGATCAAAGAGAATCTTTAATATATAAACTTAAACAGAAAAAAAACACACGCAGTAACGAGCGAATAGATACACGGAGCGAATAAGATATGGTAAATACACAAACTCCTGCTCCAAGTGTTGGTGACACTGATGCTCACACTCTGTGACCCGCCAGACACACCTTGACGATCGTGTGGCATCTATTCTGTCGCTGGGATTCTCGTCCCGTTAAACAGAAGCTCCTGGGTCTGATCCAATCCCCCTGAACGCGTCTCCAAACTGAGTAACTGGGTTCACCGCAACCGACCCGGATATCTACCATCTCCTGGTTAGTTTATCTTCAAAAAATAAAACGATGAAACAAAAAGACAAACAGAACACAGCGATTTCCCCCTTTTAAAGCATCGCTCCAAACCTCAGCAATTTTTCTCCACAGCAACCTCAGGGCGTTCTTGCTTCGATGAGCGTCTCAGCTGAGTCAAAGGTTGGAGCGCAGTTTATCAATAACAGCCCCGGGCAGGCTAAACAGAAAGGAACTGAGAGCGCACAAGCCCACAGGATGGTGGCGCAGTGGCATTGCCGCTGGGCTAGTAATCCAGAGACCCAGGATAATGCTCGGGGGGAGAAAGGGTTCGAATCCCACCGTGGCGGATGGTGGAATTTAAATCCAATGAAATATCTGCGGTCGCAAAGCCAGTCGTTGTCAGGGCGACTGTGTAAACCCATCCGGTTCACAAAACAAACACTTAACCCTCAATATAACCCACAAGAGAGAGAGTTCAAGCAGCTCAGAAATACCCCCTCAATGCAGATATCTTGGAAGGTCAGTCCAACCACAAGTGCAGACAAATTCCAATCAAGTCGATTTTAAAGCATTATTCTCAGCAATAAAAAACACACAGCTCTGCTGCTGATTTACCGGAAGCTTCCAAAAAGCAGAGAAATCTACAATCTGGGACATTGTTGTGGGACAGAAACTCTGGGTAGTGCACACACACAGGGAGCGCACATACCCAACTACACTGGTTTATTCAGGTTTGCTGATATACATACATTCAAAGACAAATGGGCTCTATTGCAGGGAAGCAGAGTGGGGGAATGGGAGATTGGGGCTGGGGAGAGGGGAAAATGGAATGGAAGGGAGATGGGAAGGTGGTGGCAGAGCTGAGATAGAACACACTGGGGAACAGAGGGATATAGAGAGAGGACACACTGGGGAACAGAGGGACACAGAGAGAGGACACACTGGGGAACAGAGGGACACAGAGAGAGGACACACTGGGGAACAGAGGGACACAGAGAGAGGACACACTGGGGAACAGAGGGAGACAGAGAGAGGACACACTGGGGAACAGAGGGACACAGAGAGAGGACACACTGGGGAACAGAGGGAGACAGAGAGAGGACACACTGGGGAACAGAGGGAGACAGAGAGTGGACACACAGGGGAACAGAGGGATACAGAGAGAGGACACATTGGGGAACAGAGAGATACAGAGAGAGGACACACTGGGGAACAGAGGGACACAGAGAGAGGACACACTGGGGAACAGAGAGATACAGAGAGAGGACACACTGGGAAACACAGGGATACAGAGAGAGGACACACTGGGGAACAGAAGGATACAGAGAGAGGACACACTGGGAAACACAGGGATACAGAGAGAGGACACACTGGGGAACAGAGGGATACAGAGAGAGGACACACTGGGGAACAGAGGGACACAGAGAGAGGACACACTGGGGAACAGAGAGATACAGAGAGAGGACACACTGGGAAACACAGGGATACAGAGAGAGGACACACTGGGGAACAGAAGGATACAGAGAGAGGACACACTGGGAAACACAGGGATACAGAGAGAGGACACACTGGGGAACAGAGGGATACAGAGAGAGGACACACTGGGGAACAGAGGGATACAGAGAGAGGACACACTGGGGAACAGAGGGATACAGAGAGAGGACACACTGGGGAATAGAGGATTCTAGAGAGAGGACACACTGGGGAACAGAGGGATACAGAGAGAGGACAAACTGGGGAACAGAGGGATACAGAGAGAGGACACACTGGGGAACAGAGGGATACAGAGAGAGGACACACTGGGGAACAGAGGGATACAGAGAGAGGACACACTGGGGAACAGAGAGATACAGAGAGAGGACACACTGGGGAACAGAGGGATACAGAGAGAGGACACACTGGGGAACAGAGAGATACAGAGAGAGGACACACTGGGGAACAGAGGGATACAGAGAGAGGACACACTGGGGAACAGAGGGATACAGAGAGAGGACACGCTGGGGAACAGAGGGATACAGAGAGAGGACACACTGGGGAACAGAGGGATACAGAGAGAGGACACACTGGGGAACAGAGGGATACAGAGAGAGGACACGCTGGGGAACAGAGAGATACAGAGAGAGGACACACTGGGGAACAGAGGGATACAGAGAGAGGACACACTGGGGAACAGAGAGATCCAGAGAGAGGACACACTGGGGAACAGAGGGATACAGAGAGAGGACACACTGGGGAACAGAGGGATACAGAGAGAGGACACACTGGGGAACAGAGGGATACAGAGAGAGGACACACTGGGGAACAGAGGGATACAGAGAGAGGACACATTGGGGAACAGAGGGATACAGAGAGAGGACACACTGGGGAATATATGGACAGTGGGGGGGTTGAGGTTAAGGATGGAGGGGGTGGGGATCTTTACACAATCCTGAGTCTCTCGTTCTGTGTCCCAGTCTCTCTTCAGGGACAATATTTCTCAAAGTCAGCTGCCCCGATCCAGGATAGAGCCGGTTTCTCACAGATAAAAGGGAATTTCATGGAACAGGAGACATCATTGCAGCCAAAATTATCTTTACGGTATTCTTTCCGAAATGTGCCACAGTCCTCATCATCATTCCAATTATCCGGTTGATTCGGCAGCCAATGAGAATCGCTGGGAGTGCGAAAAAATCAATTAAATTCCTTTCGGACATAGGAAAATATTCAGACATAGGAAAATATAATCCCAAAATACTCCCGCTGTCCCACTCTCTCCCCATAGCCCTGTATCAATCCCCAAACTAATCCCACTGCCCCACTCTATCCGGGTGCGATATTGGGACTCACCTCACTGGGGTCCCATCCACCCATTTCCAGTTTCCTTCATTCCCTCGATCTGTGAGTCCAATAAAATATGGTTTATTCTTGTTCGGCAAGGATTGGATAAGAAAATTCTGCAGATGAAACAAGTTTGTGGAGTTACTGTCACTGTCTCAACTCACACACACAGCTCCTTATCTCTGTGTTTACTCTGTAATTAACCCTGTGCTGTCCCTGAACTGGGAGTGTTTGATGGGGGGACAGTGTAGAGGGAGCTTTACTCTGTATCTAACCCCGTGCTGTCCCTGTCCTGGGAGTGTTTGATGGGGGGACAGTGTAGAGGGAGCTTTACTCTGTATCTAACCCCGTGCTGTATCTGTCATGGGAGTGTTTGATGGGGGGACAGTGTAGAGGGAGCTTTACTCTGTATCTAACCCCGTGCTGTCCCTGTCCTGGGAGTGTTTGATGCGGGGACAGTGCAGAGGGAGCTTTACTCTGTATCTAACCCCGTGCTGTACCTGTCCTGGGAGTGTTTGATGGGGGGACAGTGTAGAGGGAGCTTTACTCTGTATCTAACCCCGTGCTGTACCTGTCCTGGGAGTGTTTGATGGGGACAGTACAGGGGGATATTTTCTCTCTAACACATTCTGACAGATGTTGCCATCATTCCCACCTTCTCGTGTTTTGTGTTGATGATGAGGAGGTGTGAATTTTGGGATTCACATTCTCGCTTTGCCGTGTCCCAGTTAACTTTATCGATTGAGAATCTGTAGCAGGTTTGATTGTGAAATTTCCAGCCACTCGGACAGAGAGACTCTGAGAAATAATAAAGATTTCATTCAGAAACATACATTGGAACATTTGGATCAGGTAGAGGCCATTCTGCCCCTCTCTCTCACTCCCTGTCCACCCCACACACCATCGGCTGTGAGACTGAAACCTCTCCGCGTGCTTACCCCCACGGTCATCACCTCCTCGACAGAAAAAGACAATTATCCAGCATCAGACTTCAACCTACCCTGCTCTGGGAGGGAACGCACCATTGGCCTTTTCATACAGGAGTTTGGAATGGCAGCAAATAGTCAATGTTTTCACTCGGGACTTTGCCCTTTGGTTCTGACTTTCTCTGTTCCTTCACACCTGCTCCCCCCCCTCACGCCACCTTATTTATTCCACAAACAGGAAAGGGGAGAGAACAAATAAACTAACCCTCTGAGTTCATCGTATTTCAGGATTCCTCCTGGAACAATTAATGGATAACTGGAATGGACCAAAATTGTGGGGGTGGATTCATAAAGGAGGGAGTCACAATGGAAAGGACGTGTCTGTCCCTGGAGAGATGCTGAAGAGGGAATTACAGACACCCCACAGTGCAGAAGGAGGCCATTCGGCCCATCGAGTCTGCATGGACCCAAATCCCACCAAGAATTTATCCCCATCACCACATGCATTCAAAGTAGTTTGTCCCCATGACATTAAGGGACAATTTAGCATGGCCAATCCACCCTAACCTACACATCTTTGGACACAAAGGGACAATTTAACATGGCCAATCCACCCTAACCTACACATCTTTGGACTGTGGGAGGAAACCAGAGTACCCGGAGGAAACCCACACAGACATGGGGAGGATGTGCAAACTCCTCACAGACAGTGACCCGAGCCGGGAATCGAACCGGGGTCCCTGGCGCCGTGGGGCAGCAGCGCTACCATCCGTGTCACCGTGCCAGCCTTTACACGCAGAGTCCGAAGGAACTCCAGAGTATTGAGGGGGACGTGGAGAGCGCAGGATATCAGGAACCTGGGGAAATGGTGGCTTTGTTCTCCCGCTCACCTGAGAGGTTTCGCAGGATATTGCAAAGAGAGATTGTTCTCCTCACTGTCTGTGAATGTGTCTCGGACAAGTTCCGGAAATTCCCACGTAGCTCCGTGAGATTCCTCAGGGAGTTCGCCAAGGAAGTGTTCAGCGAATCAACACAATTGTGCAGGGCAATTTGCTCACTTCTGCTCACAGATAAACCCTGGGTCAACTGGACGACTGAGAGAGAGAGAGACAGAGAGAGAGAGTGATATATCAGAGTGTTACAGTGAGGGGTGTGGGATATATCAGAGTGTTACAGGGAGGGGTGTGGGATATATCAGAGTGTTACAGTGAGGGGTGTGGGATATATCAGAGTGTTACAGTGAGGGGTGTGGGATATATCAGAGTGTTACAGTGAGGGGTGTGGGGTATATCAGAGTGTTACAGTGAGGGGTGTGGGATATATCAGAGTGTTACAGTGAGGGGTGTGGGATATATCAGAGTGTTACAGTGAGGGGTGTGGGATATATCAGAGTGTTACAGTGAGGGGTGTGGGATATATCAGAGTGTTACAGTGAGGGGTGTGGGATATATCAGAGTGTTACAGTGAGGGGTGTGGGATATATCAGAGTGTTACAGTGAGGGGTGTGGGATATATCAGAGTGTTACAGTGAGGGGTGTGGGATATATCAGAGTGTTACAGTGAGGGGTGTGGGATATATCAGAGTGTTACAGTGAGGGGTGTGGGATATATCAGAGTGTTACAGTGAGGGGTGTGGGATATATCAGAGTGTTACAGTGAGGGGTGTGGGATATATCAGAGTGTTACAGTGAGGGGTGTGGGATATATCAGAGTGTTACAGTGAGGGGTGTGGGATATATCAGAGTGTTACAGTGAGGGGTGTGGGATATATCAGAGTGTTACAGTGAGGGGTGTGGGATATATCAGAGTGTTACAGTGAGGGGTGTGGGATATATCAGAGTGTTACAGTGAGGGGTGTGGGATATATCAGAGTGTTACAGTGAGGGGTGTGGGATATATCAGAGTGTTACAGTGAGGGGTGTGGGATATATCAGAGTGTTACAGTGAGGGGTGTGGGATATATCAGAGTGTTACAGTGAGGGGTGTGGGATATATCAGAGTGTTACAGTGAGGGGTGTGGGATATATCAGAGTGTTACAGTGAGGGGTGTGGGATATATCAGAGTGTTACAGTGAGGGGTGTGGGATATATCAGAGTGTTACAGTGAGGGGTGTGGGATATATCAGAGTGTTACAGTGAGGGGTGTGGGATATATCAGAGTGTTACAGTGAGGGGTGTGGGATATATCAGAGTGTTACAGTGAGGGGTGTGGGATATATCAGAGTGTTACAGGATGTTATTTATTGATGTACCATATACGGTGAGTCCGATGGTGATTGTGAAAAGCGAGATTATGATGAGAATTGTGACCAATCCAAGAGATCTGGATTTTTTGGAGTTGGTTCCTCCAGCTGTTTCCTGTTGACTTTGTTCTGGAACAGAGAAGTTGTGAAATTCGAGAACCTTGTGTAACGCTCCCGGATATTCGATGGTGACATCTTCCCATTACTCAGAGAGATAAACAATACTAACCTCACCCGGTTAACCCCCTCCTTCCAGATCCCCACACCCTGTACAGGAGGTTTCTCATCGAGAATTTCCCACTGACTCACACAGGGAGATACCAGAGACAGGGAACCAAAAACTCAACCTCAAAGATTGGATTCAGGAGCTGAGAGAGAGGGAGTGAGACACAGAGGGAGAGAGAGACAAACAGGGAATAGAGAGAGAGGGAGTGAGACACAGAGAGAGACAAACAGGGAATAGAGAGAGAGGGAGTGAGACACAGAGAGAGACAAACAGGGAATAGAGAGAGAGGGAGTGAGACACAGAGAGAGACAAACAGGGAATAGAGAGAGAGACAGAGAGAGAGAGAGGGAGAGAGAGACAAACAGGGAAATAGAGAGAAAGGGAGTGAGACAAAGAGGGAGAAAGAGAGACAAACAGGGAATAGAGAGAGAGAGAAACAGAGAGAGAGAGGGAGAGGGAGAGACAAACAGGGAAATAGAGAGAGAGAGAGACAGAGAGAGAGACAGAGAGAGAGAGACAAACAGGGAAATAGAGAGAGAGAGAGACAGAGAGAGAGACAGAGAGAGAGACAGAGAGAGAGAGACAAACAGGGAAATAGAGAGAGAGAGACAGAGAGCGAGGCAGAGAGAGAGAGGGAGAGGGAGAGACAAACAGGGAAATAGAGAGAGAGACAGAGAGAGAGAGGGAGTTAGACACAAAGGGAGAGACAGAGTTGGAGAGGTCGATAGAGAGAGAGAGAGAGACAACGGCAGACTGAGAGAGAGAAAGAGAGGGATAGAGAGTGACAGAGACAAAGATACAAGAAAAGATACAGAGCATGAGAGACACTGGGTAGAGAAAGAGAAAGAGAGAGATAGGGAGGGGGTGTAGGGGGGCTGGAGGGGGTTACAGAGATAGGGAGGGGGTGTAGGGGGGCTGGAGGAGGTTACAGAGATAGGGAGGGGGTGTAGGGGGGCTGGAGGGGGTTACAGAGATAGGGAGGGGGTGTAGGGGGCTGGAGGAGGTTACAGAGATAGGGAGGGGGTGCAGGGGGCTGGAGGGGGTTACAGAGATAGGGAGGGGGTGTAGGGGGGCTGGAGGAGGTTACAGAGATAGGGAGGGGGTGTAGGGGGCTGGAGGGGGTTACAGAGATAGGGAGGGGGTGTAGGGGGCTGGAGGAGGTTACAGAGATAGGGAGGGGGTATAGCGCGCTGGAGGAGGTTACAGAGATAGGGAGGGGGTGTAGGGGGGCTGGAGGGGGTTACAGAGATAGGGAGGGGGTGTAGGGGGGCTGGAGGGGGTTACAGAGATAGGGAGGGGGTGTAGGGGGGTTGGAGGGGGTTACAGAGATAGGGAGGGGGTGTAGGGGGTGGAGGAGGTTACAGAGATAGGGAGGGGGTATAGGGGGGCTGGAGGGGGTTACAGAGATAGGGAGGGGGTGTAGAGGGGTTGGAGGGGGTTACAGAGATAGGGAGGGGGTGTAGGGGGACTGGAGGGGGTTACAGAGATAGGGAGGGGGTGTAGGGGGGCTGGAGGGGGTTACAGAGATAGGGAGGGGGTGTAGGGGGGCTGGAGGGGGTTACAGAGATAGGGAGGGGGTGTAGGGGGGCTGGAGGGGGTTACAGAGATAGGGAGGGGGGTGGTCCGTGAGAATTTAGCCAATCTGATGAATTGTGGGAGTTTTGGGGTGTTCTGAGCTTTCTCCCGGTGACACGGGTGTAAGGAGTGACCCCCCCCCGCAACTTTCACCCCAATCCCCACCCCCCCGCGATGTCCCCCTCCCCCCCATCCCCCCCCAGGACTGCCCTGACCCACCGTGTCCTCTGACCCCACAACCCCCCCTTAAGGGTGACTGACCTTTCCCCGGGGTCCCCTCTGACCCCGGGTTCTGTTGGCCTCCCTGCGGTTCGACTGCGATCGGAGCGTAAGTTGTCTCTGGTTCGACTGCGAGAGACGGAGGGAGAGAGGGAGAGAGAGAGAGAGAGAGCGTGAGAGACGGTGCGAGGGGTCGAGAAGGGTCTCCTGGAGGGACGTGTGACGGAACGCGACCCAGAGGACAAAAACACCGGAAACTACAGCACGGGAACAGGCCCTTTGGCCCGTCCTGCACCCACCGTGCTGTCCCCCCCCCCGACTGAACTAAAACCCCCCCTACCCTTCCGGGGACCATATCCCTCTATTCCCCATCCTGCTCATGGATTTGTCCAGACTTCCACCCTGGGGGAAAAAGCTTCTGACTCTCCACTCTGTCCCCCTCATCATCTTGTAGACTTCGCTCAGGGTCTCCCCCCACTCAACCCTCCAGTGAGAACCAACCAAGTTTCTCCAACCCCTCCTCAGAGCGAATGCCCCTCCGTACCAGGGGGGCAACATCCCGGTCAATCTTTTCCTGTCCCCCTCTCCCGAAGCCCCCACGTCCTCCTGGTAGTGCGGGCGACCCAGAATCGGACGCTATCTCCCCAAGTGTGGCCTGACTGAGGTTCTATGAAGCTGCAACGTGACTCGCCCAAACTCAGTGCCCCCCCCGGGGCCGATGAAGGCGAGCGCGCCCCGTTCTTTCATCGGCTGGGACAACGGCCCACCCACAACGCACACACCACCCTCTCCCCCCACCCCCCGAACCCACAACCCCGAGCATCAGCCCCACGACACCCTGAGACATAACCCCAATTTAGCCCAGTGCATCTCAAACCCTTCCCCCTCCAGCAATCCACACTTAGCACGTAACTGTGTCTTAATGTAATATAGCAGAGATACATTCCCCTCCCACGGGCAAACACCAAAAATCTAGTAAATCTTTTCTGCGCTCTTTCTAGTTCAATAATATCCTTTCTATAACAGGGTGAGCAGAACTGGACACAGTATTCCAAGTGTGGCCTGACCAATGTCTTGTACAACTTCGACGAGACGTCCAAACAGACACGTAACGCAGGCGGAACAGGGACGCAACCACCGTGTAACAGACGCGTAACCAAGATGTAACAGACACGTAACCAAGATGTAACAGACGTGTAACCGAGATGCAACCAGGCAAAATCAAACGGCAACTGATGCCTACCTGACGTGTAACACACGTGTGTACGAGGTGTAACAGGGTCGTAACTAAAGTAGAACAAAAACGTAACGGAGGTGTAACCAGCAGAGACAAGGTGAAACCGAGGAGAAATGGACCAAAAATTGAGATGCAATAGACACGAAACTGAGATGGAACAGAAGTGATATTGACAAGATTACAACTGAGCGGGAAATCGAGAGAACAAAGATAGACCCATATCATCGCGGACAGTGCAACTGAGATGTCACTAAATTGTAGCAGCTGTGGGGCACATCTGTATCTTAAGATAGACATACGATGTGCGTAACTGACCTGCTGTGTGGATGGTTTGATTCCCAGAGGCTGCAGCGAAATTCAACTCCGAGTACGTTAACTCAGAATCACCTAAAACAATTCAACAAGAACCAAACAGTACGTGTTAGATACAGAGTAAACTCCCACCACACTGTCCCCCCATCAAACACTCCCAGGACAGGTACAGCACGGGGTTAGATACAGAGTAAAGCTCCCTCTACACTGTCTCCCCATCAAACACTCCCAGGACAGGGACAGCACAGGGTTAGATACAGAGTAAAGCTCCCTCTACACTGTCCCCCATCAAACACTCCCAGGACAGGGACAGCACGGGGTTAGATACAGAGTAAAGCTCCCTCTACACTGTCTCCCCATCAAACATTCCCAGGACAGGTACAGCACGGGGTTAGATACAGAGTAAAGCTCCCTCTTCACTGTCCCCCATCAAACAGTCCCAGGACAGGTACAGCACGGGGTTAGATACAGAGTAAAGCTCCCTCTACACTGTCCCCCCATCAAACACTCCCAGGACAGGTACAGCACGGGGTTAGATACAGAGTAAAGCTCCCTCTTCACTGTCCCCCATCAAACAGTCCCAGGACAGGTACAGCACGGGGTTAGATACAGAGTAAAGCTCCCTCTACACTGTTGCCTCATCAAACATTGCCAGAGAGGTACCCCCTCCTCCCCTTTCTCTCGCTGATATTCTCTCTCTCTCTGTCTCTGTCTCTGTCTCTCTCTCTCTCTCTCTCTCTGTCTCTGTCTCTGTCTCTCTCTGTCTCTGTCTCTCTCTGTCTCTCTCTGTCTCTGTCTCTCTCTCTCTCTCTCTCTCTGTCTCTCTCTCTCTCTCTCTCTGTCTGTCTCTCTCTCTCTCTCCCCTGTCCCTGTCTCTCTCACCCTCATCTCTGTCTGTCTTCCCCCACCTGTCTCTCACTTAACCCCCGGTCTGTGTCACTCTCTCACCCCCTTGTCTCTCTCTCTCTCTCTCTCTCCTCCACCTTTCTCTTTCCCTCATCCATGTCAATCTCTCTCTCTCCTCCCCCCCATCATTCTCTCTCAACCCCACCTCCATGTCTCTCTCTGTCTCTCTCCCTCCTCTAACTCTCTCCCTCTCGCTTCCCGCTCTCTCTTTCTCCCCGTCTCTCTCTCTCTCCCTCTGAGTTCCTCTCTCTCTCTCTCTCTCACGATGCCTCTCTGTCTCCCTCTCCCCCTCTTTTTTACCCTTTCACCCTCTCTGTCTCCGTCTCTCGTAGAATCATAGATTCCGACTGCACATGAGATGGTCATTCAGCCCATCAAGTCTGGTTCTCCATTAAACCGAGCCAAATACTATCCCCATAACCATACCAATCCACACTGCCAATTTACCCAGACACTAAAGAGCAATTTAGCATGGCCAATCCACCTAACCTACACATCTTTGGACACTAAGGGACAATTTAGCATGGCCAATCCCCCTAACCTACACATCTTTGGACACTAAGGGACAATTTAGCATGGCCAATCCACCCTAACCTACACATCTTTGGACACTAAGGGACAATTTAGCATGGCCAATCCCCCTAACCTACACATCTTTGGACACTAAGGGGCAATTTAGCATGGCCAATCCCCCTAACCTACACATCTTTGGACACTAAGGGGCAATTTATAATGGCCGATCCCCCTAACCTACACATCTTTGGACAATCAGGGACAATTTGTTATGGCCAATCCCCCTAACCTACACATCTTTGGACACTAAGGGACAATTTAGCATGGCCAATCCCCCTAACCTACACATCTTTGGACACTAAGGGGCAATTTAGCATGGCCAATCCACCCTAACCTACACATCTTTGGACACTAAGGGGCAATTTAGCATGGCCAATCCACCCTAACCTACACATCTTTGGACACTAAGGGACAATTTAGCATGGCCAATCCCCCTAACCTACACATCTTTGGACACTAAGGGACAACTTAGCATGGCCAATCCACCCTAACCTACACATCTTTGGACTGTGGGAGGAAACCGGAGCAGCTGCAGGAAACCCAGGGAGACTCTGGGAGAACTGGCAAATTCCAGACAGTCACCCAGGCTTAAAATTGACCCCAGTTCCCTGGCAGTGTGAGGTAGCAGTTCTAACCACTGTACCACCCTGCTCTCCCTTATCAATCACTGTCTTTCTCCATCTCTGTGTCTCTCTATCTGTCTCTCTCTCTTCTTCTCCCTCCCTCTGTCTCTCTCTCTGTCTCTCTCTCTCTTCCTCTCTCTTCTTCTCGCTCTCTCTTTCTCTCTCTCTATTAAAAGTATCTCTTACCTGCACTATAAGCCATTGTGTTGTTCTTGATGTTTCTCATGTTGACATACTTGCCTTTCTGCTCCCTTGTTTGTGCCTCAGGCTCTCTCTGTCTCTCCCTCTTTCTGTGTGTGTGTCTCTCTCTCTCTCTCCCTGTCTCTCTCTCTCTCTCAGATGTGTCTCAGTTGAACTTGTTGTTGGAGCTGAGAACTTGCTCAGAGCTTTGTGTGTGTCCATTTCACAATGACAGTTCCTGCAGATAAAACTGTGTTGTCATTCTGACTCTTATTGCAGCAACATCTCAAGACTAATCTCTCACACTGTCTTTCAAACTCTTTCTGCCTCTGTCTCCCTCTTTTTGTCTCTCTGCTGTCCCTCCTTGTCTCTCTCTGTCCCCCTTCCCTCTCTCTGTCCATCTCCCTCTCTCCCTCTGTCTCTCTACAGATCTGTCTCTCTCCCTCCGCTTCCCTCTCTGTCTCTGTCCCTTTCTCTGTCTCTGTCCCTCTCTTGTCTCTCGCTCACTCTCAAGAGGCCATTCAGCCCATCGAGTCTGCATCAACAACAAACCCACCACTGCCCAAACCTCCTAACCCCATAAAACTACACTGCCAATTTACCCAGATACTGAAGAGCAATTTAGCATGGCCAATCCCCCTAACCTGCACATCTTTGGACGCTAAGGGGCAATTTAGCATGGCCAATCCACCCTAACCTGCACATCTTTGGACACTAAGGGGCAATTTAGCATGGCCAATCCACCCTAACCTACACATCTTTGGACACTAAGGGGCAATTTAGCATGGCCATTCCACCCTAACCTACACATCTTTGGACACTAAGGGGCAATTTAGCATGGCCAATCCCTCTTACCTGCACATCTTTGGACTCTGAAGGACAATTTAGCATGGCCAATCCACCTCACCTTCACATCTTTGGACACTAGGGGGCAATTTAGCATGGCCAATCCCCCTAACCTACACATCTTTGGACACTAAGGGACAATTTAGCATGGCCAATCCACCCTAACCTACACATCTTTAGACACTAAGGGACAATTTAGCATGACCAATCCACCCTAACCTACACATCTTTGGACACTAAGGGACAATTTAGCATGGCCAATCCACCTAACCTACACATCTTTGGACACTAAGGGACAATTTAGCATGACCAATCCACCCTAACCGGCACATCTTTGGACACTAAGGGACAATTTAGCATGGCCAATCCACCTAACCTACACATCTTTGGAGACTAAGGGACAATTTAGCATGGCCAATCCACCTAACCTACACATCTTTGGACACTAAGGGGCAATTTAGCATGGCCAATCCTCCTAACCTACACATCTTTGGACAATCAGGGACAATTTAGCATGACCAATCCCACAATGTTACATACCTATGGACACTAAGGGACAATTTAACATGGCCAATCCACCTAACCTGGCCATCTTTGGACACTAAGGGACAATTTAGCACGGCCAATCCACCCTAACCTACACATCTTTGGACACGAAGGGACAATTTAGCATGGACAATCCCCCTAATCTACACATCTTTGGACACTAAGGGACAATTTAGCATGGCCAATCCCCCTAACCCGCACATCTTTGGAAACTAAGGGACAATTTAGCATGGACAATCCCCCTAATCTACACATCTTTGGACACGAGGGGGCAATTTAGCATGGCCAATCCCCCTAACCTACACATCTTTGGACACTTGGGGGCAATTTAGCATGGCCAATCCCCCTACCCTGCACATCTTTGGACACTAAGGGGCAATTTAGCATGGCCAATCCCCCTAACCTACACATCTTTGGTTACTAAGGGGCAATTTAGCATGGCCAATCCCCCTAACCTACACATCTTTGGTTAGTAAGGGACAATTTAGCATGGCCAATCCACCCTAACCTACACATCTTTGGACACTGAGGGACAATTTAGCATGGCCAATCCCCCTAACCTACACATCTTTGGACACTAAGGGACAATTTAGCATGACCAATCCACCTAACCGCCACACCTTTCTATCTCTCTCACTATCTCTCTCTCTTTCTGCCTATCTCTGTCTCAATTTCTCTGTCTCTCTCTCTGTCCCTCTCTGTCTCTCTCTCTGTCCCTCTCTGTCTCTCTCTCTGCCTCTGTCTCCCTCTCCATCTCTGTCTGTCCCTCTCAGCCTGTCTCTCTCTCTCTCTCTGTCCCTCACTGTCTGTATGTGTCTCTCTCTCTCTGTCTCTCTCTCTCACTCTCTATGCCTCTCTCTGTCTCTGTCTCTCTTTGTCTCTCACTCTGTCTATTTTCTGTCTCTCTGTCTGCCTCTCTCTATCTCTCACTCTCTCTCTCTGTCTGTTTCTATGTCTCTCTCTCACTCTCTCTCTCTGTCTGTCACTCTGTCTCATTCTTTCTTTGTGTTTCTCTTTGTCGCCCTGTCGATCTCTCTCTATGTCTTTCTCTCTCTGTCTCTCTCTCTCTTTCTGTCTCTGTATCTGTCACTTTCTCTCTCTCTTTGTCCCCCACATCTCTCTTTCTCTCTCCCTCTGACCGTCTCTCTCTGTCTCTCTCTTTCTCTGTCTCTCTCTCTCTCCCTGTCTCTCTACCTCTCTCTGCCCCCTCTCTCTCTCTGTCTCTCTTTCTTTCTCTCTCTCTGTCTCTACCTCTCTCTCACCCTCTCAATCTCTCTCTCTATCTGTCTCTTTCTCTGCCTCTCTTTTTCAGTTTATCTCTCTGTCTCTCTCTCACTCTCTGTCTCTCTCTCCCTCTCTTTCTCTGTGCCTCTCTCTGTCTCTCTCTCTCTCTCTCTCTCTCTGTCTCTGTCTCTCTCATTCTCAGATTTAGTCATTTTTTGAACTTGTTGTTCATGTTGAGATCTTCCCCCAGTCCATCTGTCTCTGTGCTCCTTTCCACAATGGACTTGCCCTGTGATAAAAATCTGTTTTGCTGTCCCCCTTTCCAACTCTCTCCCTCTGAAACTCTCTCTCTCTGTCCCTCTCTCAATCTCTCTCCCTCACTCTGAAGATCTCTCTCTCATTGTCTCTCACTCAAAACATCTTTCTATCTTCCTCTCTCTCTCTGTAGCTGTTTCCCTTTCAATCACTGACCCTCTCTCTCAACCTCACTCTTTCTCTCTCTCGAACTCTTTCAAATTCGAGCATTTTTTCAGTTTCTGTTTCTCTGCCAATCTCCTTCACTGTCCTTCCCTCCCTGATTCTTTGTCTATTTGTCTCCTTCACTCTGTCGGTTGAGGTTGTTGTTGAACTTGTTGGTGTTTTCAATGTTGAGGTTGTTGTTGAATTTGTTGGTGTTTTGCAATGTTGAGGTTGTTGTTGGATTTGTTGGTGTTTTGCAATGTTGAGGTTGTTGTTGAGTTTGTTGGTGTTTCTGAATGTTGAGGTTGTTGTTGTATTTGATGGTGTTTTTTTCAGTATTGGGGTTTTTGTTGAGTTTGCTGGTGTTTCTCAATGTTGGGGTTGTTGTTGTATTTGTTGCTGTTTTCATTGTTGAGGTTGTTGTTGAATTTCTCGGCGTTTTTCAGTGTTGAAGTTGTTGTGTTTGTTGGCTTTTCCCAATGTCGAGGTTGTTGTTGTATTTATTGGTGTTCTTCAATGCCTTGGTTGTTGTTGTTGAATTTGTCGGTGTTTTTCCAGTGTTGAGGTTGTTGTTGAATTTGTTGGTGTTTTTCAGTGTTGAGGTTGTTGTTGCGTTTGTTGGTGTTTTCAATGTTGAGGTTGTTGTTGAATTTCTTGGTGTTTTTCAGTGTTGAGGTTGTTTTTGTGTTTGTTGGCCTTTCCCAATGCCGGGGTTGTTGTTGGATTCATTGCTGTTTCTCAATTTTGTGGTCATTGTTGAACTTCTTGGTGTTTCACAATGTTGGGGACATTGCCAAACTTGTTGGTGTTTCACAATGTTGAGGTTGTTGTTGAATTTATTGGTTCTTTTCAGTCTTGAGGTTGTTGCTTTTTTTTGGTGTTTCTCAATATCGAGCTTGCCATTAAATACGTCAGTGTTTTTCATTGTTAAATTAGTCGATGAATTTGTTGATGTTACTCAATCTTGGGCAGTTATTGTATTTGTTTGTGTTTCTCACTGTTGGGGTTGTTGATAGATTTGTTGTTTTTTTTTCCAATGTTGGCTTGTTACTGAGTTTGCTGGTGTTTCCCAATATAACATTGTTAAATTTGTTTCCGTATTCTCTGCTGAGTTTGCTGAAGAATATGTTGCTGTTTTTCAACGTTGAACTTGTCGTTTTCCTTCTTGGTGTTATGTAACGTTGAGGTTTTTGTTGAATGTGTTGGCGTTTCTCAATGTTGAGGTTGTTGTTGAATTTGTTGGTGTTTTTCAATATTGAGGTTGTTGTTGAATTTGTTGGTGTCTCTCAACATTGAGATTGTTGTTGAATTTGTTGGTGTTTCTCGATGTTGAGGTTGTTGAATTTGTTGCTGATTTTCAACGTTGAGGTTGTTGTTGAATTTGTTGGTGTTTTTCAATGTTGAGGTTGTTGTTGAATTTGTTGGTAATTTTAAATGTTGAGGATGTTGTTGAATTTGTTGGTGTTTCTCAATGTTGATGTTGTTGAATTTGTTGGTAATTTTCAATGTTGAGGTTGTTGTTAAATTTGTTGGTGTTCTCCATGTTGAGGTTATTTTGAAGCTGTTTGTGATTTTTTTCAATGTTGAGGTTGTGGTTGGATTTGTTGGTTTTCCAATTTTGAGATTGTTGTTTTATTTGTTGGTGTTTTCAATGTTGCTATTGCTGTTGGGGTTGTTGCTGTGTTTCAATGTTGAGGTTATTGTTGGATTTGTTGGTGTTTCTCAATGTTGAGGTTGTTGTTGAACTTGTTGGTGCTTTTCAGTGTTGAGGTTTGTTGAATTTGTTGATGTTTTTTCAAGTTGTTGTTGTTTTTATTGGTGCTATTCAATGGTGAAGTTGTTGTTGAGTTTGTTGGTGTTTTTCAGTGTTCACGTTTGTTGTATTCGTTGGTATTTTTCAATGTTAAGTTTGTCATTGAATTTCTTCGTGTTTTTTCTATGCTGAGGTTGTTGTTGAGTTTGTTGCTGTTTTCTATGTTTGATTTGCTGATGAATTTATTGCTGTTTTTCAACAATGAAGTTGTTTTTCTCTTTATTGCTGTTTGTTTTTGTTGGTGTTTCCCAAAATTGAGGTTGATGTTGAATTTGTTGGTGTCTCTCAATGTTGAGGTTATTGTTGTATTTACTGGTGTTTTGCCCTGTTGAGGTTGTTGTTTGTTGGTATTTTTCAAAGTCAAGGTTGTTGGTGAATGGGTTTCTGTCTAACACGCATGAGCTTGTTGTTGAATTTGTTGGTGTTTTTTCAACGTTGGTCTTGTTGCGGAGTTTCACGGTACTCTTCACTGTTTGAGTTGTGGTTGAATTTGTTAGCATTTTTAAAGGTTGAACTTGTCTTTGCTGGTGTTATTCAACATTGAGGTTGTTGTAGAATTTGTTGCTGTTGCTCAATAGCAAGGTTGTGATTCAATTTGTTGGTGTTTTTCAATGCTGGGTTTGTTGTTGATTTTGTTGGTGTTTTTAACGTTGGGGTTGTTGTTGAATTTGCTGGTGTTTTCAAAGCTGGAGTTGTTGTTGATTTTGTTGGCGTTTCCACTGCTGGGGTTGTTGTTTAATTTGTTGGTGTTTCTCAATGCTGGGGTTCTTGTTTAATTTGTTGGTGTTTCTCAATGTTGGGGTTGTTGTTGAATTTGTTGGTGTTTCTCAATGCTGAGATTGTTGATGATTTTGTTGGTGTTTTCAATGCTGGGGTTATTGTTGATTTTGTTGGTGTTTTCAATGCTGGGGTTGTTGTTGAATTAGTTGGTGTTTTCAATGCTGGAGTTGTTGAATTTGTTGGTGTTTTCAATGTGGGGTTGTTGTTGATTTTGATGATGTTTCTCCATGCTGGGGTTGTTGTTGATTTTGTTCGTGTCTTCGACGCTGACGTTCTTGTTGAATCTGTTGGTGTTTCTCAATGTTGGGGTTGTTGTTGATTTTGTTGCTGTTTCTCCATGCTGGGGTTGTTGTTGAATTTGTTGATGTTTTCAATGCTGGGGTTGTTGTTGATTTGGTTGCTGTTTTCAATGCTGGTGTTGTTGTTGAGTTTGTTGGTGTTTCTCAATGCTGGGGTTGTTGTTGAATTTGTTGGTGTTTTCAATGTTGGAGTTGTTGTTGATTTTGTTGGTGTTTCTCAATGCTGGGGTTGTTGTTGTTGAACTTCCTGGTGTTTTTCAATGTTGAGGTTGTTGTTGAATTTGTTGGCAGTCTTCAATGATGAGGTTGTTGTTGAATTTGTTGGTGTTTCTCAATGTTGGGGTTGTTGTTGAATTTCTTGGTGGTTTTCAATGTTGAGATTATTGCTGTATTTATTATTAATGTTACTCAATGTTGAGGCTCGTTGGTGTTTTTGCTGGTGTTCCTCAATATTTAGGTTGCTGTTTTTCAATGTTAAAGTTGTTATTGAATTTGTTGATGTTTTACTATGCTGAACTAGATTTGAACTGTTGGTGTTTTTCAAACCCGAGATTCTTGTTGCATTTATTGCTGTTAGATACAGAGTAAACTCCATCTCCACTGTCCCCATCAAACACTCCCAGGACAGGTACAGCACGGGGTTAGATGCAGAGTAAAGCTCCCTCTACACTGTCCCCATCAAACACTCCCAGGACAGGTACAGCACGGGGTTAGATACAGAGTAAAGCTCCCTCTACACTGTCCCCCATCAAACACTCCCAGGACAGGTACAGGAAAGGGTGAGATACAGAGTAAAGCTCCCTCTACACTGTCCCCCCATCAAACACTCCCAGGACAGGTACAGCACAGGGTTAGATACAGAGTAAAGCTCCCTCTACACTGTCCCCCATCAAACACTCCCAGGACAGGGACAGCATGGGGTTAGATACAGAGTAAAGCTCCCTCTACACTGTCCCCCATCAAACACTCCCAGGACAGGGACAGCATGGGGTTAGATACAGATTAAAACTCCCTCTACACTCTCCCCCCATCAAACACTCCCAGGACAGGTACAGCACGGGGTTAGATACAGAGTAAAGCTGCCTCTATACTGTCCCCCATCAAACACTCCCAGGACAGGTACAGCATGGGGTTAGATACAGAGTAAAGCTCCCTCTACGCTGTCCCCCATCAGACACTCCCAGGACAGGTACAGCACGGGGTGAGATACAGAGTAAAGCTCCCTCTACACTGTCCCCCCATCAAACACTCCCAGGACAGAGACAGCACGGGGTTAGATACAGAGTAAACACAGAGATAACGAGTGTGTGTGAGTTGAGACAGTGACACTAACTCCACAAATTTGTTTCTTCTGCACAATTTTGTAACCCAATCCTTGCCGAACAAGAATGAACAATATTTTACTGGACTCAAAGATCGAGGGAGTGAAGGAAACTGGACCTGGGTGGATGGGACTCCAGTGAGGTGAGTCCCAACATCATACCCAGATAGAGTGGGACAGTGGGATTAGTTTGGGGATTGACACAGGGCTATGAGGAGAGAGTGGGACAGTGGGATTAGTTTGGGGATTGATACAGAGCTATGGGGAGAGAGTGGGACAGTGGGATGAGTTTGGGGATTGATACAGGGCTATGGGGAGAGAGTGGGGCAGTGGGATTAGTTTGGGGATAGATACAGGGCTATGGGGAGAGAGTGGGACAGTGAGATTAGTTTGGGGATTGATACAGGGCTATGGGGAGAGAGTGGGACAGTGGGATGAGTTTGGGGATTGATACTGGGCTATGGGGAGAGAGTGGGACAGTGAGATTAGTTTGGGGATTGATACAGGGCTATGGGGAGAGAGTGGGACAGTGGGATTAGTTTGGGGATTGATACAGGGCTATGGGGAGGGAGTGGGGCAGTGGGATTAGTTTGGGATTGATACAGGGCTATGGGGAGAGAGTGGGACAGTGGGATGAGTTTGGGGATTGATACAGGGCTATGGGGAGAGAGTGGGACAGTGGGATTAGTTTGGGGATTGATACAGGGCTATGGGGAGGGAGTGGGACAGTGGGATTAGTTTGGGGATTGATACAGGGCTATGGGGAGAGAGCGGGACAGTGGGATTAGTTTGGGGATTGATACAGGGCTCTGGGGAGAGAGTGGGACAGTGGGATTAGTTTGGGATTGATACAGGGCTATGGGGAGAGAGCGGGACAGTGGGATTAGTTTGGGGATTGATACAGGGCTATGGGGAGAGAGTGGGACAGTGGGATTAGTTTGGGGATTGATACAGGGCTATGGGGAGGGAGTGGGACTTTGGGATTAGTTTGGGATTGATACAGGGCTATGGGGAGAGAGTGGGACAGTGGGATTAGTTTGGGGATTGATACAGGGCTATGGGGAGGGAGTGGGACAGTGGGATTAGTTTGGGGATTGATACAGGGCTATGGGGAGAGAGCGGGACAGTGGGATTAGTTTGGGGATTGATACAGGGCTATGGGGAGAGAGTGGGACAGTGGGATTAGTTTGGGATTGATACAGGGCTATGGGGAGAGAGCGGGACAGTGGGATTAGTTTGGGGATTGATACAGGGCTATGGGGAGAGAGTGGGACCGTGGGATTAGTTTGGGGATTGATTCAGGGCTATGAGGAGAGTGTGGGACAGTGGGATTAGTTTGGGGATTGATACAGGGCTATGGGGAGAGAGTGGGACAGTGGGATTAGTTTGGGATTGATACAGGGCTATGGGGAGAGAGTGGGACCGTGGGATTAGTTTGGGATTGATCCAGGGCTATGGGGAGAGAGTGGGACAGTGGGATTAGTTTGGGGATTGATACAGGGCTATGGGGAGAGAGTGGGACAGTGGGATTAGTTTGGGAATGATACAGGGCTATGGGGAGAGAGTGGGCCTCCCCCCCAATCCTCAGACTGTGACCCCCTCCCCCGGTTCTGGACTCCGCCCCCCCCCCACCATGGGGAACACCCTCCCTGAATCTCCCCTGTCCCGTCCTGTTAGAATTTTATAAATCTCGATGAGATTCTCTCCCCTCCCTCTGAACTCCAGGGAAAACAATCCCAACCTCGTCACTCTCTCCTCAGTCCCGCCATCCCTGGAATCAGCCTGGGAAACCCTTCGCCGCACTCCCTCCAGAGCAAGAACACCCTTCCTCGCAAAACGAGACCCCCCCGCGAAACTGCCACCCGATACTCTCGGAGTGGCCTCCCCGAGGCCCCTGTATCATTGGAACAACACATCCCTGCTCCTGTACTCCAAACCTCTCGCAATGAAGGCCAACATACCATTCGCCTTCTTTACCGCCTGCTGTACCTGCATGCTTCCCTTCAGACACTGGGGCGCCCAGATCCCTCTGCACACTCCCCTCTCCCAATTTACAGCCATTCCGGCAGGAATCCACCTTCTGGTTTTCCCTTCCAGAGAGAATAACCGTCACATTTTCCAGGTCTGATCCGACAATTATAGTCAGTGAAATAAGGGACACGAGTCAGTCCACGCCCGGAGCGAGCGACCCTCATTCACGGCTAAGCTCTCCCGGACCGGCTGTCCTGTCCCCGGGGCTGGGGGGGAGGACAGGAGAATCCGGATACTTGTCCACAACTGGCTTTGAGAGATCTCACTCATTGAAAGTGTAGAATGTGTGGCAGGGTCTAGAGGCAGGAAATAAGCAACAGGACTCCAAGATCAAAGAGAATCTTTAATATATAATCCAATGAAATATCTGTGGTCGCAAAGCCAGTCGTTGTCAGGGCGACTGTGTAAACCCATCCAGTTCACAAAACAAACACTTCACCCTCAATATAACCCACAAGAGAGAGAGTTCAAACAGCTCAGAAATACCCCCTCAATGCAGATATCTTGGAAGGTCAGTCCAACCACAAGTGCAGACAAATTCCAATCAAGTCGATTTTAAAGCATTATTCTCAGCAATAAAAAACACACAGTTCTGCTGCTGATTTACCGGAAGCTTCCAAAAAGCAGAGAAATCTACAATCTGGGATATCGTTGTGGGACAGAAACTCTGGGCAGTGCACACACACAGGGAGCGCACATACCCAACTACACTGGTTTATTCAGGTTTGCTTATATACATACATTCAAAGACAAATGGGCTCTATTGCAGGGAAGCAGAGTGGGGGAATGGGAGATTGGGGCTGGGGGGAATGGGGAAATGGAATAAGAGGGAGATGGGAAGGTGGCGGCAGAGCTGATATCAAACACACTGGGGAACAGAGGGATACACAGAGAGGACACACTGGGGAACAGAGGGATACAGAGAGAGGACACACTGGGGAACAGAGGGATACAGAGAGAGGACACACTGGGGAACAGAAGGATACAGAGAGAGGACACACTGGGGAACAGAGGGATACAGAGAGAGGACACACTGGGGAACAGAGGGATACAGAGAGAGGACACACTGGGGAACAGAGGGATACAGAGAGAGGGACACACTGGGGAACAGAGGGATACAGAGAGAGGACACACTGGGGAATATATGGACTGTGGGGGGGTTGAGATTAAGGATGGAGGGGGTGGGGATCTTTACACAATCCTGGAATCTCTCGTTCTGTGTCCCAGTCTCTGTTAAGGGACAATATTTCTCAAAGTCAGCTGCCCTGATCCAGGATGGAGCCGGTTCTCACAGATAAAAGGGAATCGCGACGAACAGGAGTCATCATTGCAGCCAAATTTATGATGTTCCATCCGAAATGTGCCACAGTCCTCATTATTACTATTATTCGGTTCATTCGGCAGCCAATGAGAATCACTGGGAATGAGAGAAAGAATCAATGAAATTCCTTTCAGAGATAGAGGTGGAGAGACTCTTCCCGCTCAAAAAGACAGTAGGACTAGGGGGCACAGCCTCAAGATAAAGGGGGGGCGGTTTAGAACGGAGTTGAGGAGGAACTTCTTCACTCAAAGGGTGGTGAATCTCTGGAATTCTCTGCCCGTTGAAGTGGTGGAGGCTGCCTCGCTAAATATTTTTAAGACGCGGGTTGATGGGTTCTTGATAAGAGAGGGGATTAAGGGTTATGGGGAGAGGGCGGGAAAGTGGAACTGAGCCACAACAGATCAGCCATGATCTTATTGAATGGCGGGGCAGGCTCGAAGGGCTAGATGGCCTACTCCTGCTCCTATTTCTTATGTTCTTATGTTCTTATGATCGGAAAATATTCCAACAGATCCACATCAATCCCAAACTAATCCCACTGTCCCACTCTCTCCCCATAGCCTGTATCAATCCCCAAACTAATCCCACTGCCCCACTCTCTCCCCATAGCCCTGTATCAAACCCAAACTAATCCCACTGTCCCACTCTCTCCCCATAGCCCTGTATCAATCCCAAACTAATCCCACTGTCCCACTCTCTCCCCATAGCCCTGTATCAATCCCAAACTAATCCCACTGTCCCACTCTCTCCCCATAGCCCTGTATCAATCCCCAAACTAATCCCACTGTCCCACTCTCTCCCCATAGCCCTGCATCAACCCCAAACTAATCCCACTGTCCCACTCTCTCCTCATAGCCCTGTATCAATCCCAAACTAATCCCACTGTCCCACTCTATCCGGGAGCGATGTTGGGACTCACCTCACTGGAGTCCCATCCACCCATTTCCAGTTTCCTTCACTCCCTCGATCTGTGAGTCCAATAAAATATTGTTCATTCTTGTTCGGCAAGGATTGGGTTACAAAATTCTGCAGAAGGAACAGGTTTGTGGAGTCACTGTCACTGTCTCAACTCACACACACAGCTCCTTATCTCTGTGTTTACTCTGTATCTAACCCCGTGCTGTACCTGTCCTGGGAGTGTTTGATGGGGGGGACAGTGTAGAGGGAGCTTTACTCTGTATCTAACCCCGTGCTGTACCTGTCCTGGGAGTGTTTGATGGGGGGACAGTGTAGAGGGAGCTTTACTCTGTATCTAACCACGTGCTGTACCTGTCCTGGGAGTGTTTGATGGGGGGATAGTGTAGAGGGAGCTTTACTCTGTATCTAACCCCGTGCTGTACCTGTCCTGGGAGTGTTTGATGGGGGAACAGTGTAGAGGGAGCTTTACTCTGTATCTAACCCCTTGCTGTACCTGTCCTGGGAGTGTTTGATGGGGGACAGTGTAGAGGGAGCTTTACTCTGTATCTAACCCCTTGCTGTAGCTGTCCTGGGAGTGTTTGATGGGGGACAGTGTAGAGGGAGCTTTACTCTGTATCTAACCCCGTGCTGTACCTGTCCTGAGAGTGTTTGATGGGGATAGTGTAGAGGGAGCTTTACTCTGTATCTAACCCCGTGCTGTCCCTGTCCTGGGAGTGTTTGATGGGGATAGTGTAGAGGGAGCTTTACTCTGTACCTAACCCCTTGCTGTACCTGTCCTGGGAGTGTTTGATGGGGGGACAGTGTAGAGGGAGCTTTACTCTGTATCTAACCCCTTGCTGTAGCTGTCCTGGGAGTGTTTGATGGGGGACAGTGTAGAGGGAGCTTTACTCTGTATCTAACCCCGTGCTGTACCTGTCCTGGGAGTGTTTGATGGGGACAGTGTAGAGGGAGCTTTACTCTGTATCTAACCCCGTGCTGTACCTGTCCTGGGAGTGTTTGATGGGGACAGTACAGGGGGATATTTTCTCTCTAACACATTCTGACAGATGTTGCCGTCATTCCCACCTTCTCCTGTTGTGTGTTGATGATGAGGAGGTGTGAATTTTGGGATTCACATTCTCGCTTTGCTGTCTCCCAGTTAGCTCTCGTGATTGAGAATCTGTAGCAGGTTTGACTGTGAAGTTTCCAGTCACACGGACAGTGAGACTCTGAGAAATAATAAAGATTTCATTCTGAGACATACATTGGAACATTTGGATCAGGTACAGGCCATTCTGCCCCTCTCTCTCACTCCCTGTCCACCCCACACACCATCGGCTGTGAGACTGAAACCTCTCCGCGTGCTTACCCCCACGGTCATCACCTCCTCGACAGAAAAAGCCAATTATCCAGCATCAGACTTCAACCTACCCTGCTCTGGGAGGGAACGCACCATTGACCTTTTCATACAGGAGTTTGGAATGGCAGCAAATAGTCAATGTTTTCACTCGGGACATTGCCCGGTGGTTCTGACTTTCTCTGTTCCTTCACCCACCCCAACCCCCCACCCCCGACCCCACACGCCATCTTATTTATTCTACAAATGGAAAAGGAGAGTGATCGAATCAACTAACCCTCTGAGTTCATCGTATTTCAGGATTCCTCCTGGAACAATTAATGGACAACTGGAATGGACCAAAATTGTGGGGGTGGATTAATAAAGGAGGGAGTCACAATGGAAAGGACGTGTCTGTCCCTGGAGAGATGCTGAAGAGGGAATTACAGACACCCCACAGTGCAGAAGGAGGACATTCAGCCCATCGAGACTGCATGGACCCAAATCCCAGCAAGGCTTTATCCCCAAAACCGCATGTATTTGCCCCAGCTAGTCCCCCTGACGCGAAGGGGCAATTTCGCGTGGCCAATCCACCCAATCTACACATCTTTGGACACTAAGAGTCAATTTAGCATGGCCAATCCCCCTAACCTACACATCTTTGGACACTAAGGGTCAATTTAGCATGGCCAATCCCCCTAACCTACACATCTTTGGACATTAAGGGTCAATTTAGCATGGCCAATCCACCCTAACCTACACATCTTTGGACACTAAGGGACAATTTAGCATGGCCAATCCCCCCTAACCTACACATCTTTGGACACTAAGGGACAATTTAGCATGGCCAATCCACCCTAACCTACACATCTTTGGAGTGTGGGAGGAAAGTGGAGATCCCAAGGAAACCCATGCACAGACGGGGAGAATGTACAAACTCCAGACAGACAGTGACCCGAGCCGGGAATCGAACCCAGGTTCATGGCACTGTGGGGCAACAGTGGTAACATCAGTGCCACCCTCACAGACAACATGGGCATTAACACAACAAACTCCCGTCTCGAAGAGCACAGAGGGGGGATGTGGGGAAAACGGGATATCAGGAATGTGGGGAAGGGGAGGGTTTGCTCTCAGACTCACCTGAGAGTTTTTTCAGGATATCGCAGAGAGACGAGGCTTTCTCCTGGGTCTGTGAAAGGGTCTGGGACAGGTTCTCACACTTCACATGAATTTCAGATCGATTCCTCAGGGAGTCTGTCAAGGAAGTGGTCAGAGAATCAGTAAGATTCTGTGGGATAGAACAGAGTGTTACAGTGAGGGGTGTGGGATATATCAGAGTGTTACAGTGAGGGGTGTGGGATATATCAGAGTGTTACAGTGAGGGGTGTGGGATATATCAGAGTGTTCCAGTGAGGGGTGTGGGTATATCAGAGTGTTACAGTGAGGGGTGTGGGATATATCAGAGTGTTACAGTGAGGGGTGTGGGATATATCAGAGTGTTACAGTGAGGGGTGCGGGATATATCAGAGTGTTACAGTGAGGGGTGTGGGATATATCAGAGTGTTACAGTGAGGGTGTGGGATATATCAGAGTGTTACAGTGAGGGGTGTGGGATATATCAGAGTGTTACAGTGAGGGGTGTGGGATATATCAGAGTGTTACAGTGAGGGGTGTGGGATATATCAGAGTGTTACAGTGAGGGGTGTGGGATGTATCAGAGTGTTACAGTGAGGGGTGTGGGATATATCAGAGTGTTACAGTGAGGGGTGTGGGATATATCAGAGTGTTACAGTGAGGGGTGTGGGATATATCAGAGTGTTACACTGAGGGGTGTGGGATATATCAGAGTGTTACAGTGAGGGGTGTGGGATATATCAGAGTGTTACAGTGAGGGGTGTGGGATATATCAGAGTGTTACAGTGAGGGGTGTGGGATACATCAGAGTGTTACAGTGAGGGGTGTGGGATATATCAGAGTGTTACAGTGAGGGGTGTGGGATATATCAGAGTGTTACAGTGAGGGGTGTGGGATATATCAGAGTGTTACAGTGAGGGGTGTGGGATATATCAGAGTGTTACAGTGAGGGGTGTGGGATATCAGAGTGTTACAGTGAGGGGTGCGGGATATATCAGAGTGTTACAGTGAGGGGTGCGGGATATATCAGAGTGTTACAGTGAGGGGTGTGGGATATATCAGAGTGTTACAGTGAGGGGTGTGGGTATATCAGAGTGTTACAGTGAGGGGTGTGGGATATATCAGAGTGTTACAGTGAGGGGTGTGGGATATATCAGAGTGTTACAGTGAGGGGTGTGGGATATATCAGAGTGTTACAGTGAGGGGTGTGGGATATATCAGAGTGTTACAGTGAGGGGTGTGGGATATATCAGAGTGTTACAGTGAGGGGTGTGGGATATATCAGAGTGTTACAGTGAGGGGTGTGGGATATATCAGAGTGTTACAGTGAGGGGTGTGGGATATATCAGAGTGTTACAGTGAGGGGTGTGGGATATATCAGAGTGTTACAGTGAGGGGTGTGGGATATATCAGAGTGTTACAGTGAGGGGTGTGGGATATATCAGAGTGTTACAGTGAGGGGTGTGGGATATATCAGAGTGTTACAGTGAGGGGTGTGGGATATATCAGAGTGTTACAGTGAGGGGTGTGGGATATATCAGAGTGTTACAGTGAGGGGTGTGGGATATATCAGAGTGTTACAGTGAGGGGTGTGGGATATATCAGAGTGTTACAGTGAGGGGTGTGGGATATATCAGAGTGTTACAGTGAGGGGTGTGGGATATATCAGAGTGTTACAGTGAGGGGTGTGGGATATATCAGAGTGTTACAGTGAGGGGTGTGGGATATATCAGAGTGTTACAGTGAGGGGTGTGGGATATATCAGAGTGTTACAGTGAGGGGTGTGGGATATATCAGAGTGTTACAGTGAGGGGTGTGGGATATATCAGAGTGTTACAGTGAGGGGTGTGGGATATATCAGAGTGTTACAGTGAGGGGTGTGGGATATATCAGAGTGTTACAGTGAGGGGTGTGGGATATATCAGAGTGTTACAGTGAGGGGTGTGGGATATATCAGAGTGTTACAGTGAGGGGTGTGGGATATATCAGAGTGTTACAGTGAGGGGTGTGGGATATATCAGAGTGTTACAGTGAGGGGTGTGGGATATATCAGAGTGTTACAGTGAGGGGTGTGGGATATATCAGAGTGTTACAGTGAGGGGTGTGTGGGATATATCAGAGTGTTACAGTGAGGGGTGTGGGATATATCAGAGTGTTACAGTGAGGGTGTGG